>NW_027397100.1:14624100-14901220 GCF_003265705.2 Callorhinus ursinus
CCCCAATGTCTATCACCCAGCCACCCCATCCCTCCCACCCTCCCACCCCTCCAGCAACCCTCAGTTTGTTTCCTGAGATTAAGAACTCCTCATATCAGTGAGGTCATAGGATACATGTCTTTCTCCGACTGACTTATTTCACTCAGCATAACACCCTCCAGTTCCATCCACGTCGTTGCAAATGGCAAGATCTCATTCCTTTTGATGGCTGCATAATATTCCATTGTGTATATATACCACATCTTCTTTATCCATTCTGATCCCTCACTCTTTAAGACTCAGCTCATGTGTTTCTTCCTCCAGGAAGCCTGCCCTGACTAGCCAAGCCAGACTGGGGCTCCTCTCTGGCTGCCTATATGCCTGGGAGGTAACTGTTTTGCTGACTGGGCTGTGAGTCCTGGCTGACCAGAGCCACTTCTAATTCTTCCCTGTGCCTCCCGCATCGGCCAACAAAGGAAACTTTCTACTTGCCTTGAAGATTCTAGGTGCTCATAGCAGTTTTAGAACATGGCCACACTGAGAGATGGGGGCCCCGTGCCTTCCGCTTGAGTCTGGGTGGGCTTGAGCCTGCGTTCACCACCGGAGGTTGGCGGAAGTGATTCTGCGTGACTTCCGAGGCTGAGTTGTAACAGGTGCTGCAATGATGTAGCTTCACCTTGTTCACTGGAACACCTGTTCTTGGAGCCCTGAGCTTTTGTGAAAGAAGTTCAAGCCCTCTGAGACCACCATCCTGTGAGGAAGCCCAGGCCGCCCAGAGACGTCCTGGGGCGGTCCTAGTCCATCGGTCTTCAGATGATTCCAGCCCTCAGTTGTTGATTCACGTCCAGCCTCTGAGTCTTCCGACGGAGGCTCAGGACACCACGGAGCAGAGACCAGCCATCCCCACCACACTTGGTCTGAATTCATGAGTATTATAAAATGGTTGTTGCATGAAGTCACTGAGTTTTGAGGTAGTCTTTTACACAGCAGTACTAACTGAAACACTACTACCACCCCGGGCAAGTCACCTTCATTTGTTAACTAGGATTATTGCAACCATCTCCTCACAGGGTTCCTTGATCTCTCCATTTCCCTCCCTGGTTCCTCTGCAGTGTGTCTTCAACACAGCAGTCAGACAAGTCCTGCAACGCACAGATCAGACAATGTCTCTCTTCTGCACAAAACCATCCCTTGCCTCCCGGTTCACTGTGAGTAAAAGCCAGATCCTTGTGATGACCCGCATGTGACCTGTCCTCTCAGCCACCCTATTACCCCTCTGTCCTATCTCCCACCCTCCCCCCTTACTGAAGTCTCTCCAGCCATACTGGTCTCCTTGCTACTCTTCATACACCAGACACTCCGCCTCAGGACCCTTGCACTTGCTGTGGATGGCGCTCCCCTGCTGGAACACTCTTCCTCTAGGTATTGCCTGGTTCACTGACTCATCTTGTTCAAGTCCCTGCTCAGAAGTCACATTCTCAGTGAGGCCCGCCCTGTTTAACCCCATGAGCCCTCCACCTCACTCCCAAACCACTTGCCTTGCTTTATTGTTTACTTTGCCATGGCCTTTATAACTGTCTAACACCCTATATACTTTACTTAGTGTATTTATTATTTATTGTCTCTTCCCTGCCTCAGATTATCAACACTACAGGGCAGGGATCACTGTATATTCTCAAATGTAACCCCAGTGCCTAAAATAGCACCTGACATTCAGTGATGCTTTGCTGAATGAATGAGCTGCAGGAGCCCAGACGTGGGGCTGTCCAGGTGGGGAGGCAGATGGGGATCAGGAAAGAGCAGGGGTGGAGAGGCTGGGTTGAGCCAGTGCACCAGGGCTGGAGGACATTCCATGGAAGTGACAGCCTGCTGCCCGCCCCGCCCCCCACCCCCACCCCGGGAACCCTGAGGATGGGAGAATATAAGAGGGCAAGGCTTTGAAGATGCAAACATGGGGCGTCTCCCGGGGCTTTCCTCCTGGGTCCTGTGTGCCTCCGGTCCTGCCAGTAAACAGGATCTCTGGGCAACTGCCTGAGAACACTGCCCACTGCCCCAGAGGCCTTGACTTGCTCCTTCCTGTGCTATAAATCGGGGCCCTTCCATCTGTGACATCCTGGATGCTGCTGGGGGAGGTGAGGCAGGGCAGATTCGTGGCAGAGAACTGTGTGTGGCCCTGAGCAGCACACTGCACCTCAGTTTTCTTGTCAGCAAAATGGGAATGACAGGAGGATGGATTTCAAGGCATTACTGTGAAGTTGAATGGGATAATGAATGAAAGTCCTTGGGAAATGGAGGTGTTCCACGGACCCATGAGGGGGTAAAGGCACAAGGAACAAACCTAGCTTTGCCACCAAGCTCAGTCTCGTCGCCTGCAAAATGGGGTGAATGCGAGTCACTACTTTCCTAGGGTTGCTGAGAGATTCAAAATGCAAAGGAAATTCTTAGCACACAGTAAACATGCAACAGTTGTTTGCTTTTATTAACCATAATTATTCTAATAATGGTAGAAAATAAAATGTTATTGAGAAGCCATCTTGCGAGCCCAGGAGCCTCAGCTCATGTCCCAGAGGGGACCATGACCGTGGACTCCACATAGCACAACTTCAGCCCTGTGTCTTTTGTGTACATTTCAGTTTGGTCCTAGAGACTCTCTCCCACGCACAAGGTCACCTCCTCCCATTGCCCCCGGCAAGCCATACCCATGAGCACACTTCTTCCCTAAAATATACCACAAGAGTAAATACCTGGCCTTGAAGCCCGCCTGGGAGTGGGTGTGTTGGGAGTTCAAATCTGGGCCCCACCACTGCCAAGCTATAGAAACTTAGACGGGCTGATCGTTCTATGCCTCAGTTTCCTTTTCTGGGAAAGGAGAATAATAATAGCTCCGGCCTCTTACAGTTGCCATGAGGACTGAGTGCATTAAAATGTGCCCAGTGCCAGGTACTGTGCCTGGCACTCAGCAAGTAGCAAGCCTATCATATGGAAGAGTGTTACTATCTTCATTCCACCAACAGGTAAACTGAGGCTTAGCCAGAAGAAAGTACTTGGTTCAAGTTATCAGTTGTCACGTTTATTGTCCCAGAGCTGGGATTAGTTTCATTACACCACCAGTAGAAGCCCCAGCCAGTGAACTCACTGTTTGTGAGATATCTCCTTTTATCCTTTAGTGGTTTTTTGGGGATAAGTGGGAGTCCATGCCAATAAGGTTAGAGAAATGAATAAGGGGAAAACTTAACGTTGGGGTAATCTCATGCATGAACTTCTTTTCAGAAAGCTGGGGAAACACTTAGCCCTGTATTAAACGGTTTTGTGTTCCAGTGTGAGATGTGCTAAGCAGGGTAATAGGAAGTCCTTGAAGGCTCTTGAGCAGGGGAAGCATGAATTTCAAGGATAGGAATCTGGCAGTGTGTTTGGGTTAATTTATGTTCCTGAGGTCTATACGTTGCTGGGGCGGGGGGTGCAAATTGGCACAGTGATTGAATTCCACAAATATTCCAGCTATATTTGTAGAGCCTAAACGAAAGGTGTCGCACTGGTGGGGAGGATTTGCAGTGAGCAAATCCAAACAAATCCCTCTGCCCCGCCCTTACGATTTGGAGAGGAGATGGACGATACATGAATATACAACTTGATCGACCACATATTGGGGAAGAAATGTTCAGAAGAAAGCAAAGCAGGGTAGTGAGAAGACCCTGAGTGGGAGAGGTGGTGTTTGGTTGGAGGCACAGATGGAGTGAGGATGAGCCATGGGGACACAGAGGGGGAGAACCTTTTAGGTGGAGGGACATTAAATGGAAGGCCCTGAGATGGAGCATGCGTGGCAGGTTCAAACTCTTGCCAAGAGCCCCGGGTGGGACACAGAAGGGGAGGACAGAAGGAACAGGTGAGAGAGGTCACAGAGTCAGACACACAGGGCTTCAGAGCAGCCTTAAGAACGTTTTACTCTGAGTCATGTGGGAGATCATCAGAGGCTTCTGAGCAGAGGAGGGACAGGCTCTGACTTAGGTTTTAAGGGGACCCCCCTCCGGTGGCAGGTGGAGAACGGACTGTGGGGTCCAGGGCAAAAGCTGGGAGCCCGGGGAGGGTGACTTGTTCCAGCATGGGGTGGGTAGAGGTGGGGAGGGGTGCTCAGACTCCCCATCCGTCACTGAGAGATGGAGCTCAGAGGTGATTGAAGAGTGGGCAGTATCTATCAAAACTGCAAGTGCACATAGCCGTTCACCTAGCATATCGGCCTCTGGGACTTCATCCTCCAGTTATATTTGCACTTGGGTGAGATGACCCAGATACAGGGATGCTTCCTGCCGTGCAAAGAGGGAACTGAACAGGCTGGCTGGAGCCAAGTGTGGGTGGGGGCGTGGAGGTAGTGCTGCGGAAGTGGGGACAGGGGCAACCATCTGGAGAGCAAGCTGTCACGTTAAATATACATGGCAGTGTCTAAAAGATGACCACTGATTCTCTGAATGTCTTCCCAGCAACAGGTGAAGTCTGTGCACCTCCTCTCTGAATCGGGGCTGCCCTGTGACTGCTTTGACCAATACTACGGGAGAAGTGATGCTGTGAAAGCTTCTAGGCCCAGATCTCAAAAGACTAGCAGCTTCTGTGCTCACTTCAGCAGCACATATGCTAAAATAGGAACGATCCAGAGAAGATTAGCACGGCCCTTGCGCAAGGATGACATGCAAATTCGTGAAGTGTTCCATATTAAAAAAAAAAAAAAGAAGAAAGAAAGAAAAGACTAGCAGCTTCTACTTCCTCTTTCTTGGAATGATCACTTGGAGAGAAGCCAGCTGCCATGAAGGAAATCCAACCACCCTGGGACTGCCATGCTGTGAGGAAGTCTAGCTAGCTATGGAGCGGTGTCCTCTAGGATGAGACACCATAAAAGGGAGACAGAGACAGAGACAGAGAGAGAAAGAACAAGTCCATCAAGGCGGCAGACATGAGTGAAGAAGCCAGCCATCTTGGAAGGGAATCTCCAACCCCTGCTGTCTCAGCGGATCCCACACAGTTCAGAGAAGAGTGGCCCAGCCCAGCCCTTCCTGAATTCCTGACCCACAAAATCAGGAATAAAACAAAGTGTTGTGTTTAGCTTCTAAATTGAGGGTAATTGATGGTAGTGCAAAAGATAAGCGGAATACATATACCTTATCACCCACCAATCGTATGCCCTGAGTCTTTGTCCAGATGAGAGCCTCATGCCATCCCAGACAAGGACACACGAGTGTGGTGACAGTGTGGTGGCAGAGACTTAGAGACCAACCAGGGTCCCATTCCTGGAGTAGTAGAGAGGAAAACATGTGGCTGCAAACCAAAGAGTCCTAGTCATCATCTAGAAGCCACAAGTCAAGCCGCAACCCAGACCGATGTTGGACAAGGAATGAATGCTAGAGGAAAAATAAATTAAAATGCATATCCAGGGGCGCCTGGGTGGCTCAGTTGGTTGGGCGTCTGCCTTCGGCTCAGGTCATGATCCCAGGACCAGTCCTGGGATGGAGCCCCGCATCGGGCTGCCTGCTTCTCCCTCTCCCTCTGTCTGCTGCTCCCCCTGCTTGTGCTTTCTCTCTCGCTCTGTTAAATAAATAAATAAAACCTTTAAAAATAAAATAAAATAAAATGCATATCCAGAAAGCAACAATACCTACACAAGCATCCCGTGTTCTTCAAGAAGACTGACACACCAAGGAACACATGGGACCCATCAGAAGGGGTCTATGGTGGGGCAGAAAATGAGAAGGGGAAAGAGGACAAAAGAGAATAGAGAGAGAAAAATAGACCAAAGGAGGGGCATGCAGGGGTCAACGATGATAATCTGTCGTGAACTGTGGACCATTTATTCTTTTACTTTTTATTTTTAGAGAGACACAGTGAGAGATGGAACACAAGCAGGGGGAGTGGGAAAGGGAGAAGCAGGCTTCCCACCGAGCAGGAAGCCCGATGTGGGGCTCGATTCCAGGACCCTGGGATCAGGACGTGAGCCAAAGGCAGACGCTTAATGACTGAGCCACCCAGGCGCCCCCCATTTTTTTTTAAAACTCAACCCTGTACATTTGAAGCTTAAGTGATAGATAACAGGTAAACAAAATGAATGTCCATAAATAAGAGGGTTGTTGAGTAAATTACATCACATCCACATGCTGGTGTACTGATTAAGCCATGAAAACAAATATCAAAGTTTCCTATGTAGGAATATGTAAGAATCTGCAAAGCGTATTTGCATGATCTATAATAGACTTCCCTTTGGGGGGAATAAAACTGTATGTATTTGCATATACGCTTGTTTTGTATTTTTTAAAGATTTATTTATTTATTTGAGAGAGAGAGAGTGTGAGAGCAGGGGGAGGGGCAGAGGGAAAGGGAGAGAATCTCAAGGAGACTCCCTGCTGAGTGTGGAGCCCGATGCAGGGCTCGATCTCATGATCCTGAGATCATGGCCCAAGCCAAAACCAAGAGTCAGCTCAACCAACTGATCCACCCAGGCGTCCCTGCATATGCATTTATAAACAAGTGGTATCTCTGTGGAAGAATATCCCAGAAACGAATCCAAGTGGATTGTTCTGGGGAAAAGAGCCAGGTGTTAGGGGACAGGAATGGTTGGGAGAACTTCAAAGGGGCAGGCGTCCAGTCTGTCAGTGCTCTCTTTTGGAATCCAGTCACCATGACGTGATGGAATCCAGCCCCATGGAAAGGCCCATGTGGAAAGGAACTGAGTCCCCCTCCTCTGTCCTGCCTGCCCTCTGCCCCTAGCCAACCACCAGCACCAACTTGCCAGCCACGCACATGAGCTCCTTGGGCAGCAGATTCTCCAGCCCCAGTCAGACCTTCATATGAGTGCAGCCCCAGCTGACATCTGAAGGCAACCTCCTGAGGACCAGAACTGCCCAGCTAAACCACTCCCAAATTCCTGACTCTCAGACACTATGAGATACAATAAATGTCGCTGTTTTAAAGCATCATGCTGTGGTGTTGTTACGTGGGATAGACAGCTAATACAGAAGGGCCCCTGCAGCTCTTCCCAATAAGAGTCCCCCTCCCCACCCCAAAGAAACCACTATCCTGATTATTTATTATTCCCATGAATGTTCTAACTTTACTACATACATAGAAATCCTTACACAATATATAGGACTGTGTTTCATTCTGAGAAGTATAGAATGCCCATGATATAATATATACATTTGTCTTTATAATATGTATCCTATCTTCCTTGTTTTTTCCTTCCACAATATGCTTTGAAGATCCATCTGTGTTGAGGCAGGCAGCTGCAGTTCTTTTTCACTAATATAATATTCCATTATATTAATAGACAATACTACCATTTAGTAGGCAGATGTGGTGTGCAAGGGCTTGGCACACGGGGTGAATTTCATCCTCACATTTATGATAGTACCTGGACATCATGTATATCTACTACATGTTATTTGTGCCATGACCTCCATCTATACTTGGACTTTTTATTTTGAAACAATTTCAGACTTACAGAAAGGTTGCAAACATAGTACAAAGAATTCCTGCATACCTTCACCTGGATTCCGCAAATGTTCACATTTTACTACCCTTGCTTTATCATTCTATCTCTGCTTACATTTCTAAGAGTAAATTGAAGACAGGATGCCTCTTTATCTCTAAATTATTCCATGTATAGTTTCTAAACACAAGAACGTTCTATAATAAAACCACAGTACAGTTACAAAAAATCAGGACATTAACATTGTTGAAATACTATTGTCTACGTTATAGACTTAGTCAAATGTTGCCTAATATCCTTCATAGCAAACAAACAGAAAACATTTTTTTCTGATCCAGTATCCAATCCAGGATACACGTTGCATTTAGTTTTCATGTCTCTTTAGTTTCCTTTTATCTGGAATAGTTCCTCAGTTGTTTGTTTGTTTGTTTGTTTTGTGTGTGTGTGTGTTTGTTTACTTTTATGAACTTGACATTTTTTCATGTGCATAGAGCGGTTGTTCTGTAATCGGTCCCCCTAGTCGGATTTTTCTGTTATTTCCTTATGACTAGATTCAGATCAGGCACTTTGGGCTACACCACCACCGCAGGGACGCTGTGTACTTTGCAGTGTGTCCGATTAGGAGACACATGATGTCGATTTGCCCCCTTGCTAGAGATGTTTGCTCTGATCACTTGGTTAAGGTGCTGTCTGCCAGTTTTCTCCACTATAGAGGCACTATTTTTCTCTTTGTAGTTAATAAATATCTGTGGGGGAGATACAATGAGACTATGCAAATATTCTGCTTCTCTTCATACTTCCTACTCCCATACTTCCTAGCAGGATGATATATTTTGCATTAAATGTAATCATTATTTGACCAAGAATACATGAGTATGGACCAATAATTCAACAATATAAAAAAATGTAAGGCAAGTCTCCCTCCTACTCTCTCCCTAGCCACTTCAGGTCCTTTCCCTGTGCTGTCCCTATTCTTGCTGTTTCCTGTGTCCTTCCAGATTGTTCCATGCACAGGCAGGCTGATACACACGTGTATCCTGTATCCTCTTTTAGAGGTATATGCACACGGAAGGTAAGTGAATGTACACATTGCTCTGCATCTTGCTTTATTTCACTTCACATTTTGGAGGCCATTTTCTTTTGCTCATAAAGAGAGATCTCTTGCTGATTTTAGAACCTTATGCCCACCTGAGATGCGATCCCTTCATGTTCACAAATAAGGAAACTGAGGCCCAGAGTGAGGAAGGGCCAGGTCCCCAAAGTTAGAAGGCAAAACAGACTTGGAAGCCAGTCCAGGACCCCTGGATAAGGGAGTTGACAGGTCTCACCACTGGGGAACCAGGACTTCCAGGGGCTTGCCCCAACAAGATGCCAGGCCCAAATTCATGTCACTGTTCCCGGCCTGGCTTCTCCCCACTGCCTCCCCAACCCCCGGGGTCCCCTTCTTAGCTCTTGTTAGGGACTTCCCTCCAGCTCCCTGCTGGGCCAGGCCTTGGGAGCCCCATTGATCCTCTGACAGCCCAAGACAGATCGTTGGGGAGTGTGTATTCAGGTGCAGGCCGAGCACATGGAGGCCAGATGAGAACAGGGTTGGGGGGGGGTCAGGGGCCCACTTGGGTGGGGGATAGAGGACTGAGGAAGGGGAAGATAGAGGATCCCACAGACACCTGCCTCCTCTTCCCCTCCCCCACCATTCCCGCCCTCCTTGGAACTTCGCCTCTCCCCGCCTCATGTGGGGTGGGGCTCACCCACGTCCTCTCCTTTCCCTTGGCCTGGGAGGCCTAGGGCGTAGCAGAGAGAAGTTAAGATATGGAATGCACCCTGCTTGGTTTGATGGCAGCCCAGGCCCTCTTGTGAGAGTCAGGCAGATGGTATCTCTTCTTGGGCCTCAGTTTCCTTGGAGTGATGAGGAGGAAACAGGCTTCACATGGGTCTAGCAGGCAGGGGGCAGGGCCAGTCTCCATGGCCCTCCACTGGCCTCTTAACACTCCTATTGCCCGGTCCCTCTCTGGTTATGGAAGCCCCTACCCGTCTTCCCTGACTCTCCCCATCCCAGAAGGAACATGGCACTTGGGGTCAGGCTTGTTGACCCAATGGGGCTTCTAGAATGAGACGCCTGGAGCTGTGGCATCCTGCATTGCAAGAGCCCTGTCACGGCCATGGGCTGGTCTCTGCCCCCTGTCCCTCCGATGATGATGGGTGTTCACTCCCTAGCGAGGTGGCCCCAGAGATCTGCCTGTTCCTTCTCCTTTCTGTTTTGCAGAAATCTGCCCCCCTGTGGCTTCTTCAGGGCAGTGTGGTCCCCAGAATGGGGAGTCGGCCTAGATGCCCTGTGACCCCCGAACAGCTTTTAGATGGCATGTGCATCTCAAGTGGGGGGTTCCCAAGCATTGTGTGGTGTGCAAGGGGGCGGGGGGCTATGGGCACATGGGGGCTTGGAGAGAGGGGAGGGAGGGTAGAGGTGTAGGGCCCAGTGAGGGAAGAGGACCTTCAGAGGAGATGTGACAGTGAGAGGAACAAGGTTCAGGGAAATAGACAGGGACTTGGTGAGGGTGACAGTGTCTCAGAGGGAGGCTGGGGGCACAGAGAGGGAGTTGGCCAAGCAGAGGGAGGGCGGGGCTCAGATGGAGGGCTGCAGATTCAGCGAGGGAATGGGACTGGGTGGGGGTGATAAAGGCTCAGCAGAATGCGGCACAGAGAGAGGGATGAATGCACACAGTCCCCGGTAGCTCAGGGAGGAGGAGGAGGAGGCTGTTTTCGTGCAGGGTCATCCAGAACAGAGCTCCGGGGAGCAGCCCCGGCAGCAGCTCCTTCCCAGCAGGCAGACCCTGAGCTGATGGTCCCTAAGGAGCTGCTGGGTGCAGTTTCCTGGAACTCGCAGCCACGGCCAGCGTGTCAGCACCCTGCGGTGCACTAGCCTCCCAGAGGGTGCCATTCAGGGAGCCGAGGTAGATGGCTGCCCTGGCCTCATGCTGGGCTAGGGAAGGTGTCGGTTTGCCTTCCCTGCAAGTGAGGAGATTGTTGGAGGGCAACATGGACTGGAGGCAGGGGGCTGGCATCAATTATCCCAACACCAGGGGTGCAGGTTCTGGGGAGGGGACATGGTCTGTAGCCCTCACATATCCTGGGACATGGCTTTGGAGCTCCTTAGAGGGAATGGCTAGCTGCCCGTTGCAGAGACAAGGGAATAGGCCAGAGGGATAGTTTGTTACTCAAGGTCACACAATACAACACAGACTCTTGTTGCGTATGTCTCTGCCAGACCGGGTCCACAGCACGTTACGGAATCCTCATTACTGACCCCACATGACTACTCTTATTAACCCCATTTTACAGATGAGGAGATGGAAGCACAGAGCACTGATACAACTAGGAAGCCCTGCTAGCTGGGATTTGAACCCGGTCATCCTGGCTGATCCTAGTAGGGGCAGTAGGGCTGGGAAGCTCTCAGACCTGGGCTTCCCCAGGCCATGGGGGCTGACAGTGCCTTTCTCCCCCTCATTCCCCTCTCTGCAGGGATGCCGGGTATGTTTGGAGCCCCCGGCAGGGTTGGGAGGTGAGACTTAAGTATAAATAAATAAACAGGGAGCAGATGGTGGTGGGGGGAGGTACAGAGAGGGGCAGGGCCAGGGCCTCCCACTTCTCCCTGGGAAAACATTAGTGGGCTGAAGCAAATGGATTCCAGACTCAGGGCCTAGAAGCCCCTTCCCCAGGCCTGCTGTCCTGTCTGTTGGTCTGGGACCTGGCACAGCACTTGGAGGAAATGGTAGGCTGGGGTCCTGAGTCCTAGATTCTGTCCATCTATCATTTCCCCCCTCTCTTTTCCTGTGTGGCCTTGAGCAAGTCATTTTACCCCTGTGTCCCCATTTCTGCTCCTGTCAAATGAGTGGAAGGAGAATGAGTGGGAGGAGGTGGTCAAATGTGGGGTCAAAGGCCACCTCCCCAAGGAAGTCCTCCTTGATTGCTCCATGCAGATTTTGTTAGAGCAACAGCCTAGAGTATCAGAAAGAATATGGGTATTTGTGTCTTTCATCTCACAGCAACCCGTTCAACAGATCTGCTCAGCACCTACTATGTGCTAGGCACCATACCACCTTCAAGGCTGACATGGTGGCCAGAACATAGCTTTTCTCTGTAGCTACAGCAGCTGGCCCACAGTAGCTACTCAGCATTTGTTAGATGAATACATGAATGAGTGGGTGGATGAAAGAGGAGACGAGGAGTTGCCGTGTGTCCCAAATGTGGAGGCTGCATCACTGTGGTGAGGGTGGGGGTGGACAGAAGATGATATGGGTGAACCGCAGCAGGGTCTTAAGTAACAGATCTGTGGTGAGAAAGTCATTCTTTCTTCAGCATCTGCCAGGCCTTCCCAGAGGCCAGGGAGCATCTCCAAGGATGCCAAGAACCTCTTTCTAGGGCGCCTGGGTGGCTCAGATGATTAAGCGTCTGCCTTCAGCTCAGGTCATGGTCCCGGGGTCCTGGGATCGAGTCCCGCATCGGGCTCCCTGCTAGGTGGGGAGCCTGCTTCTCTCTCTGCCTCTCTCTCTCTCTCTCTCTCTCTGACTCTCATGAATAAATAAAACATTAAAAAAAAAGAACCTCTTTCTAACACCCGTGGGTCTCTCTGTCTTGCTGTCTCCTTCTTTCTGTAATCTGGAGAAAGCTAGTCTGGGGTCAAGAACTTCTGCAGGCAATGGTACGAGCTAGAATTTGAGAATATTGTTTCGTTTCCATTTTATTCATTTTGGTCAGTTACTTTTTTTTGGTGGGAAGGGATTCTGATTTTTCATTTTTGTTTGGATATTGCTGGGAGTGGGTGGTGCTTAACGGGTCCTGGAGAAATTCTGAAGTGTTGGACACTTTCTGATAAAGCGATGGTCTGGGGCCAGGGTTGCCATGGGGGCCTGATGGCAAGGGGGCACAAGGGAACTCATAGTGGTGGTGGAAATGTGCTGTGACTGTTTTGAGGTGGTGGCTACATGGGTGTGTGTATGTTTGTCAAGATGCACTGCACTGCATGCTTTAAATGAATGCATTTTGTTGTATGTACATTATACCTCAATAAAGTTAATTTAAGAACACATATGACCTTCCAAGGCTGACTGGAGATATTATGTACAGAAGATATATGTACTTAAGATACTAAGTGCAGATGCTCTGTGGGTGTGGCCAAAGTCATGAAGATTGTTCAACACACAGTAAAGCTGGGGAAACATGGAGTCAATGAATAAATGGATAGATAGGAGACAGAATGAATGAATGAATGAATGAGTAAATGAGCAAGTGAATGATTATCTATCCCATGTTTGGTAATGAGTCCATTCTACACAGTCCCCATATATCAGGCAGTCATGATCAGGGGTTGTCCTATCTCAACCTGCATAGCTCCTGTGATGGGACATTCACTACCTTATGACATTGTCGTTTCTATTGCCTGAACACTAGGACTGTGAGAAAGACCTTTTCTCATATTAAGTTCATTTTCCTGGTGGTCCCCTGCCCTTTGCACTCCACAGACACATCTACTCCCATATCTGGGGACGGGCCAATGCCACCAGTCTGCCCTACTCTGAGTTCTTTGTCTCAGATGCCGAGCTACTGTGCCCACTAGGTTCTGCTTGCACAGGGCTTACATCATAGTAGGGCAGCAGGAAAAAGAACAAGTACACAGGCAAATAAACAAAATAATTACAAGCTGCAAAGGAAAAAACAGGGTGAGAATATTGGGGAGAGTGTGGGAGGAAGAGGAAACAGGGAAAGCCTCTCTAAGGAGTTGACATTTGAGCTGAGTCCTGAAGGATGTGAAGGAGCCAGAAGAATCAGAGGAAAGGCACTCCAGGCTGCAGCAAGAGCATTTGCAAAGGCCCTGAGGTCAGAAAGCCATCGGGAACAAAGGCAGTCATCCTAGCTGGAGTGGCATGATCTGAGCATGGGCAGGTCATTCAGGACATTGATGGTGAGGAGTCTGGAATTGTTTTTGTTTATTTATTTATTTATTTATTTATTTATTTATTTTTAAGATTTTATTTATTTGACAGAGAGAGACACAGCGAGAGAGGGAACATAAGCAGGGGGAGTGGGAGAGGGAGAAGCAGGCTTCCCGCCGAGCAGGGAGCCTGACGCCGGGCTCGATCCCAGGACCCTGGGATCATGACCTGAGCTGAAGGCAGACGTTTAATGACTGAGCCACCCAGGCAGCCCTGGAATTGTTTTTAAATTCAATCCTGAAACATTTTTAAGCAAGAGGTGGTGCGATATACTTACATTTTAGTAGACACTTTCACAGAATTAAAATTAATTGAGGGCTTTTCTAGTTCCAGTAGTTCGGTGCTTCCTAAGTGATAATGAAATGCCTTCAAGAGACAGACCGTGTGGTGGTCAAATGAATGGCTTCCACAGTGGGAGGCGGGTTTGGATCTTGGCTCTGCCTCATCTGTGCTGTGTGACTTAGGCAAGGGATCTCATCTCTCTGAGCCTCAGTTTCTTTATTTGCAAAGTGGGGTAATAAATGTACCTGCATCACGGCGTTGCTGTGAGTGTTAATTGGCTTCATAGTTGGGAAGCATTTAAATAATATCATAAGTGCTTTCTGCTTGTTAAATGGAATGAAAAAAAGGGGAGGATGCAGAAAGCAAGACGATGAATGCTTTCTCCTTCTCTTCCACTTCCGACTCCTGCAAGAAGAGAGCCCTGGGTCGGTGGGGATGGGTCTTTCAGACTCTTGCTACAAAGCGAGAGCAGCCTCAGCTAGATCTGGAGAAGTCGGTAATGGTGCTGTGTTTACATTGTTTATACTGACAGCCACATTTCTTTATGTCACGTGTTACTGATTTCCATTTAGTCTGGCTGTCTCAAGTTTCCTTAAAAAAAATTTTTTTTAAGTAGAATAAAAGCAAATAGATTTAATAATTCAAAAACGGTGGTCCCTGAAGGTGGGATGAAGCCCGCCTGTCCCAAGTGGCCCATATTGTGAAGGAGGCTCTTGATGGGTTTTGACAGATGTTTTTCTAGCCTCACCTCCTCACGTCCTCACTGTGCTCTTGGGGAACCAGAGCACCTACTGTGTGTTCTGTGCTTGGCCAGGTCCACCGGGGCACCAGCAGAAGAGTGGGATTCACCTGGGGACTCTGGCCACACTCTGGTCTGCAGTGAAGGTTCTGGAAACGGCTGGTGGACCCCCAAATTTGGGGGTTACTGAAGTCCTTCTCTCATCCCTCAGATCCAGTTCCATCCACTGGAAAATTCTGGGACTCCATCTTCCTATTACATCTGGATCCTGACCCCTTCTCTGCACCCTGGTCCAGTCCACCAACCAACACCTGGGCCCTGGTGACAGCAGCAGACTCCCCCTCCAGCCCCTTCTCATCTCTGCTTGGCTCCGCTGCCAGAGCCAGCCCAGGTCTCCCCTCTGCTCAAAGCCTCACATGGCTCCCAGATCACTTGGAGGGAGAAACCGAAGCCTTAACCACCTATGACACCCTTCCCAAGCTGATGGTGCCCATCTCTCCCACCTCCTCACCTGTCCAGCCCTAGTCTTTGTTCCAGCCAGGCTGTCCCCCACCACAGTGACCTTCTTGCTCTGTCTTGGACACTCCAAGCAGGTTCCTACCTCAGGGCCTCTGCATGTGCTGTTCCTTCTGCTTGGAACCTGCTTCCCTTTGACGTCTGCGGGGCTTCTTTCCTCTCTATTCAGGTCAAGGCCCCCACCTCAGAGAGGCCAGCCACCTTAACAGAGTCAATATTTTCCATCTCATTCTTTCTCCTTCCTCTGCTCTTCTCTCATAGCATGTATCACTACTAGCTACTGCGTTTTACACTTTATACATGTCCCGTGTGTGTTTCTTGCCCATTTCCCTTGAATGGACCTCAAGAGGACAGGGATTTTTATCTGTTTTGTTCTCTGATGACCCCAGTGCCTGGAACAGTGGCTGGTGCATGTGTCCAACACTAATTTGAGGGTGCAAGTTCACGGCGTTGTGTGAAGGGGGTTGGGGGGCAGTGAGCCCCAGCCCTGCCTAGCTCTCTCTGTGGCCCCTTGGTCCCCTCTCCGGGCATGGTTTCTTTCTCTTTCTGCCATCACCCCCTAACCCCTCAAGGGCGGGACAGGACAGTGAAACTTGCCTCTTGGGAAAGGTTTCCGGCTGTAGGCAGACCCTCCTCCTACTGCTCCCTCCCCTACAAGCCTGTGGGCAGATGTAGCTCCCATGGAAAATCCTCAAACGACAGAGGGTCTTAGGGGCAGAACATGCTGGATGTCCCCGGTCACCCTGCGCCCAGCCCCTGTGTCCTCATCTGGAAGGAGGTAAGTGATGAGAATAGATGGCCCTTGAGGGTCTATTGTACAGACAAGAAGACTGAGGCTCAGGGCAGTGAGTCTGTCTTCAGGGGCCACGGTTCCCTCCTCTGTAAAAGGAGGATAATACCTCCTCCCTCCTAAGGTCCTTGGAGGATTAAATGAATTAAATAAAGCCTTTAAGCACTTAGTGGTGTCTGGCACACAGTAGGTGCTCAAGAAATGCTGGCCGCTACTGCTGTTGTCCTGAGAGGTGAACCTATCCACAGCCAGTAGGTGGCAAAGTCAAGGTTCAGACGCAGGTCTGTGAGAATCTAAAGCGACTCCCTGTCACGGCCGCGAAACAATGACAATAATCGTAATTGCAGCAAGGACACCACCACCATTAAGAGCCTTTTCCACCCCATACGGTCGCTCCAGGGGTTAGAGCAGAAGGCTATCAGGTGGTGGCACCTGCCCTGCAGCCAGGGCCACGGGCGGCGAGTCCTCCTGCCCCCCGGCTCCCTCCGCAAGGACAGGTTGGCGGCCAGCACGACCTCGCCCTGGGGGCGCCCTCCAATCCCGCCGCCGTGGCGGGGGCGGCGAGCGGGGCCCCTGGGCGGCCCCGGGGAGCCCCCGGGGCGGGGGGGGGGAAGCGAGCGCGGCCCTCGGGCTCTGGAAGGAGCCGCGCGGCCTGGAAGACATTACACGGCTGTCGGCCGGGGGGCGTCGCTCGGAGTTCCGGAGGGGGTCCCGGCGGCGGACGCGCCGGGCGAGGGGACGGCCCCGCCACAAAGCGCGCTTTGTTCTGCGCGCACCCCCCCGGGAGCTGGAACCAATGGATTGGCGGCAGCTGAGGTCATCCGTCAGGCAGCGCCGGGGGTCAGGCCCGGGGAAGGGGCGGCGAGGGAGGGCCGGGCGGATGGCCGGCGGGGGTCCGTGTGTGCGGGCGGGCGGTTAACGGCTCTGGGGGGCGGCCTCGGCCTCAGTTTACCCATCTGTCCCACTGGGAAGATAATGTCTGCCCAGCCCACCTGTCGGGACTAGCGTGTCAAGTGTGGAAACCATGATTCTGATGATGGTCTTTCTGTGATGAGCTCTCCCTACCTTCCCGCTCCGTGGGAATGCCCGAGTCAGGATCGGACCGCTCGGGCAGAGCCGGCAGGGAAGCAAATGTGGCTGTCAACACGCACGTGTACCGGAGGCAGGGATGAAGGCCTTGCAGCCTCTTCTGGCCCAGGGGAGTCAGGGCCTCTGCCTGCTTCCCCACTTTGACCCTGGATGCCAGACTGAGCCTGCCTTTGGCCGGAGCTGACAGGTGGAGCTGCCTAGACCCTTAGAGTCCATTCCCCCTTCCCCCCAGGAAGTGTTTTTCTGACTGGAGGCAGATCAGGCCTGAACACTTTTCTTGAACCCCACAAAACTACATCCCATTTATTCATTCATTCACACCCCCATCTGTGTGTGCCTCAGTGTTCCCATCCATACAATCAGATAATTAGGCTTCTAAACATTCGATACAGGGTCCCCTGGGGGATGAGGCCATCAAGTCCAAGGAGCCCCAGAAATGGCCCAACATATTTGTGTGTGTGTGTGTGTGTGTGTGTGTGTGTGTGTGTGTGTTCTGGAGAAAGGGCTTGTGGCTTTCTTTGGATTCTCAACTATGTTCATGACCCAAAAAAAGGTTAAGAAGCGCTGGCTGGAGTGCAGGGAAGGAAAGCGGCCCCTCCAAACTCTGCTGGAGGAAAAGGCACTTGGAACAGCCACCCCGCAGAGCAATCTGCTCGTACCTTAGAAGTCAGAAACTGAGCTGTGGATCAGCCAGGCAGTCCCTCTCCCAGGGATACAGTGGAGAGAGGACGGAGAGTGCCATCAAAGTTGTTCAGAACAGCAAAACGGGAAAGCTCAACTGTCCATTAACAGGAAAATGACTAGGAAATGGTGGTATTCAGGCCTTGGAATGCCACATAGTAATTAAAAGAATGAGCTAGACCTCCATGGCACTTATGCATCCAACAAATACTTATTGAACACTTACTATGTTTTGAGCAGTGGGCCTACAGTGATAAGATAGATCAAGTCTTGCCTGGACAATGTTTTCTAGCCAGTGAGACAGAAACAGACACAGAAGATAACTTCAGAGAGTGTGATAAATGCCACAAAGAAAATAAAGCCGAGTAAGGTGACAGAATCTAGGGGAGGGAGACCATTTTAGACAGAATGGTCAGGGGAGGCCCCTTTGAGGAAGTGACCAGAATGAGGGAGACTCTGGGAGAAGAGCAAAGACAATTAATGGGGTGAATGGCAAATAATGGCTAATAATGGGGGGAATGGCACAGTGCTGGGGTGAGGAATGCAATCTGCAAAATAGCGTAAAAAAGAAAAGCATGCTTTACTTATACCTTACACACTACATTACTACAAAGTTAGAACAAGGTCTGGAAGGGTATATGCCAAAGTCATGAAGGTAACTGTCCCAAAAGTGGGGAGGGCACAGGGGCCACCAGGAACTGGGACTCACAGCGGGTCTCAGCTTGCCTCTCCTATTGGAATTTTTAATTATTTAGCATTTTAATATTTTTATGTTTAAAAGGTGAATTATGCACATCTAACTTGTGAAATTAAAAACCATTTTAAATCTTCCGTGGTGACTGGGGGTGGGTTCCAGGGCAGCGAGGGGCCTAAGGGGTCCCTACACACTTTCACTGGACCCAAGTTCCTGGGGGGCAGTGGTTTGTCTGGGGAGGGGACACACAGACTGGGGAGCCCAGAAGAGGCATGTGGCTCAGCCTGAAGTATCGGGAAGCTTCTTGCAGGAGGTACCACTTTTGCTGAGCTTGAGACCATCTGGCTCAGTACCCCCCAGTGTAGACCAGAGAGGCCATGATGTGTGTATGACCACAGAGCAGGAGTGGACAGGGTAAAGAGAACCTGAAACTCCCAGCCGGGTCTCCGCGAGCCTGAAGCCCCGGGCTTCTCTGGGCACCTGATTCATCTCCCTTGCAGTCAAGCCCCTCCCTCCACACTCTTCCCACAGAACTTGCTCTGCCTGCTAGAGGCCCCGCCCTGCTGTGGCGGGCCAGGAAGCAGCGCCACCTGCTGGCGCAAAGAGGAAAATGCAGCTCTCAGCTTCCACTGAGAGCAACCAGCCAGTTTCAAAACCCTGCTCCTCTTCTGTGGCAAGAAATCAAAGAGGGAGTCAAACCACGAGAGGCTCTGAACTCTAGAAAACAAACGGGGTTGCTAGAGGGGCGGTGGGTGGGAGGATGGGGTAACTGGGTGATGGGCATTAACGAGGGCACTTTTTGTGATGAGCACTGGGTGTTGTGTGCAACTGATGAATCACTGAACTCTGCATCTGAAACTAACTAACGATGTACTCTATAAATTGAATTTAAATTAAAAAATAATAATAATAAAAGAATGACCAATCCCTCCTACTTCAAATCTATTCCACACCGCCCTCCCAGTGTCTAGACACAGGGCCCCTAGTGCTGTCTGCTTGGGTCTTACCTGCAAGAAGGAAAAGCTTTCTCAGGAAGGGGCAACCGTTCTGGTATCCTAGACCAGTGGGTCAGGAGGAGGTGATTACTCACATGAACCAGTGGCACCTCATGACAGCAGTTTACAAAACCTGCCCTCAGCTTCCTGACCCTTGGTACAAATCTCAGGGGTAGACAGTCCATTTGACAGCTTAGAAAAAACCTCCAGGGAGGGGCTCATCCAATGCCCTACGATGAATGGGTGGGTGCACAAGCTAATCCCATAACATGGGCTCCTGGGACTCAGCCCAATGTGGGTGGAGGGGGTGTCACCATATTTGAAAATCATTGCCTAAGTCTGGATCAGTGGTCTCAGCTTGTGGTCCCTGGACAGCAGCAGCAGCAGCAGCACCGGGAACTCGCTAGAAAAGCAAATCTGCAGGCCCCACTCCAGACCTGCTAAGTCAGAGACTCTGGGGCTAGGGCCCAGCAATCCGTGTTGTAGCAAACCTGTTGAGAACCTAAACTGGCAGTCCAAAGCAAGTACACCCTCTCATTTTTATTAAATGAGCTTTTATTTGGGAATGATTTTTGACTTACAAGCTGCAAAGAGAGTAAAGAGTTCCCCCAAATTCTGCACCCAGCCTACCCCACCATCACCTTACGTTTTACATGTACATTTGTCAAAACTAAGAGCCTGAGACTGGTATATTATTAAAATCCACACCTTATTCAGATCTCCAGTTTTTCCACCAATGTCCTTTTTTTGGTTCTAGGATATTACACTGCATTTAGGACTATATTCATTTTACATTTAAACTGGTCACCTCAGTCATCTTTCCCTGGGACAGAGAATGGGTAGGAAAGCTGTTGTCTTGGTTACTGAGCTGGGAAAACTGAGGCTTGAAAACATCCAGGGACCGAGATCCCTTAGCAGAACAGTGAGAGCAAAACCTGCTTCACTTTGCACCCTTCCTGTCCTTCTCTCCTTCACCCAGGACTCGTTTTCAGAAGCCCCTTTGGAATGTCCCATCTGGCCTACCCCCACCCCACCAGTGCAGACCATGACAGATGCCCCTAGTAGAGCAGGCCCAGCCCTGGGAGAGATCCATCTGCCTTGCAGCTTCTACTTTCACTCTCATGATACTCTGAAGCCATGTCAGGAAGCCTGAGCGAAACTGCTGGCGAGACTGCAGCATGAACGAGGACAAAGTCACCCAGCCTCCAGCCTGCCAAATGCCAGACAAGTGAGTAGGGCCATCTTAGACCATCCAGCCCTCTTCGAGGTAATAGCTGACTGCATGCAGCCTTGGGAGTGATGCTGGGCTAGCCCAGCAGAACTATCCCCATGTGTCCAGCCCAAATTGCAAACCTGCAGAACTGTAGGCAAATGAATGACGTGCATTCAGCTGTCAAGTTTGGAGATGGTCTGTTACACGGCAAAGACTAGCTGATACACAATTCCTTATTTCTCTCTTGGTAATGGGATTTTATTTCAGGAAGCGGTGTGCCGGTTCCACAGGATGGAGTATGAAGGGTCTACTGGTTATGACAATTCTGTTCCCTGCCATCTTGGCTTTCTTCGCAGCCAGGGGTGGCAACTGTAGCTGGTTTGGGCCAAGGAGACCTAAGTAGAAATATGCAGGGGGTAGAACAGGAAACAGGCCTCTGAAAAAGGTCTGACTTCATGATAGAAGTCGACAGCTGGCTTGGCCCTTCTTCCTCCCCCACACCTTTCTTCCTTGAACACAGCCACAATTTCTGGAGGTCCAGCAGCTATCTTTGACCATGAAGTAACAAGGCCAAATGGAATCAGAGATGTGAGTCCTATCTTCACTGGGGTGCTGAAGCAATACCACCTCTCTCCAGAATTCACGCTGTGTGGACAGACTTCTCTTTGTTTAAGCCACTGTAACCTAGGCTTTCCTTTACTTGCAGCTGAACGTATTCCACATAATGGGAGATACACAGACAAAAATGTAGGACCTTGTGCTTGGGAATCTGGAGCCAGGAACAGGTCGCTCTCCCAACCCATCTCCTTTTCCATTTCATTCTCTCAAGAATACCTCGAGAGCAAAGACACGTCCCCGTTTCTGCAGCAGTGGGATCTGGGGCTCCCACATTGTTCAGTAATGAGTCCACGGTCTTGCAGCTAGTGGAACAGGTGCTCAGAGTCAGACCGCCCCCTTGGCACAGAGAACGTGCCCCTGAGCCCGATCGTTTCCTGCATGGCCTGGTGCCCTAGAGGCCAGGTTGTGTCTTCCGGGCTCTTGGGAGTGTTGGGAGGCGCCAAGGAGGCTGCTATTGTAAGTCTGGTGTTGAAGCACCCAGGTACACCCTGAGGTCTGAGAGGGTGGACCGGACAAGCTTGGCAGGGATGGTCTCTCGCTGCAGCTGCTGGTAGGCCGCATAGCGGTGGCAGCCCCCAAAGGAGTAGAAGTAGTCACCACCCTGGGCCCCTTTGATCCAGAGGACGTCAATAGGAGGGACGCTGTCTGGATCCTCCTAGAGAAGAGGACAGTGTCAGTGAGCACGGCGCAAGGCGTGGTGGTTTGCGGTGTGGACTCTGTTAACCGGCGCTGAGCTCCAACAGGGTACTCACTGGCTCATGCTGGCTTATGGGAGACAACTGTTAAATATTCAGAAATTTTGTGAGCTGGTTGTCATCAACTCAGTAGCTTGAAAATCAGCCACACTGATTTACATCAGGGAAACGAGCAGATGCTACAAATCAGGGCTCTTCCCCCCTAGAGACCAGGTTGTTAAACATTTATCAGTTTATTATTATACCACATACACACTCTCTGTTTGGCCCTGTTCTAGACTCCGGGAATAAAGTACAGCCAGAATGGGCCAGGCATAGCCCCTGCCTTCACGGGACTCCAGTCTGGTGGGGCAGATGGAACGAAAGAGTTGAGAGCTGGAATGACCTATGCTGTGAGGACAGTAACACAGGCTGACAGGCCCGGGATGGGCATCCGTGCGGGCTCTCTGAGGTCACAAGGGAGCAGAGACGCAACGCAGAGGAGTTGGCTTGGGAAGAGAGACAGGTGGAACAGTTTATAGAGTCAGAGCCTGACTGCCTAGGTTCAAATCTCAGCTCTGCTACGTAACTGCTACGTCATCTTGGACAATTAATCTCTGCGCCTCACCTGCCCCGTCTATCAAATAGGGATGAAGGCAAGAGACCCACCTCATAGAGCTGTTGAGTTAAGTGAGTAAGTGTATGTAAAGCACTCCGAACAATGCTTGGCACATGGAAAGTGCTCAGTAATGTATGCTCTGTATTACTGGAGGGAACAGCAAATGCAAAAGCCCTGAGGCCAGAACAAGTTCACCATGCTGGAGGCATGGCAAGGAGGCCAGTGTAAACAGAATGGGCTGGAGGTGGAGGAGTATAAGAGGTCAGAAAGGTCAGTAGGAGCCAGACTGTGCAGGTTGGTTTCTAACAGTGGCGGGTGACATGATTGGATGACCCTTCTAGAAAGCTGTCATGAGAGAGCAGGTTTCACCAAAACAAAGGGGTGGACAAAGGGGAAACCAAGGTGAGGCCTTAGTAGGTATCCAGCAGAAGACCCTGGTCTGGATGAGGACGTGGATGGGTCAGGGAGAGGCAGACAGGTTCAGGACATGGGGGCAGCTCGGAGGAGACTGGCAGAAGGGCTGAATGT
Source organism: Callorhinus ursinus (assembly GCF_003265705.2). Classification (NCBI taxonomy): domain Eukaryota; kingdom Metazoa; phylum Chordata; class Mammalia; order Carnivora; family Otariidae; genus Callorhinus; species Callorhinus ursinus. The sequence continues at coordinate 14,646,973 of NW_027397100.1, forward strand.
AAGGAGAAGAGGAAGAAGAGAATCCAGGTTGACTTTCTGTTAGGGGCCTGAGCAGCGAGGTGCAGAGTGGGTAAAGCCCAAGGTGGCGGGAGGGGGTGTGGGGGTGTGGGGGTGGGGGGATGGAGCACAGTGGGGAGACCACATTAGGCGTGAGCTGCCTAGGAGGCCTCCTGCCAACTGGCCCATGGGTTCTCTTTTATTATGCTTATTTGATGGGTTCATTTATCCATTTATTCCAGAAATGACTAGTAAGCAGTAAGGCCCAGCAGTGACAGGCGGGGGTTCTGGAACCCAAAAAATCCTGCATCTGAATTTCAGCTCCTCCACGGAGCTGCTGGGGGACCCAGAGCAAACGGCCTCAGCTCTCTGAGAGCCGTTCCTCATCTGTAAAATGGGTGTGGATGCTCTCTGGCGCTGCAGGTGAAGAGTCACAGAGCTGACGCCTGGGAGGTGTGGAGCACAGCCCATCCGGCAGAGGGGCATGAACGAGGAGCCGGTGCCGGACGGGCCTTGTGCTGGGCGCCGGGGGGCACGATGGTGAGTGGGCGGGGTCATGGCCCCCCAAAACGTCCCCGTTCTAATCCCTGAAGCCTGGGTAGGCCAAGGGGACTTTGCAGATGGAATGAAGTTAAGGATCCTGAGATGGAGAGATTATTCTGGGTTATCCAGATGGGTTGCATGTAATCACTGGCGTCCTTGAAAGTGGAAAAGGCAAAAGAGGAGGTCTGATGTTGCTGGCTTTGGAGATGGGGGGAAAGAAGCCATGAGCCAAAGATTGTGGGTGGTCTCTAGAAGCTGGGAAAGGCAAGGAAAAGGATTCTCCCCAAGAGCCTCCAGAAGGAATGCAGCCCTGCTGACACCTTGATTGTAGCCCAGGGAGACCCATTTTGGACTTCTGAACTACAGAACTAGGAAATAACACATTTGTATTGTTTTAAGCCACTAACTCCTGGCAATTTGTTACAGTTGCCATAGAAAATGAATACATATGGTAAGTAAAGACAGGCTTGGTTCTTGCCCTCCACGAGCATATGGTTCTAGCATGGAAGACAGGTGTCTAAACAGGCCATTAACACCCAGGGGGATCGGAGCTACGCTGCTGAGCATGCAGGTGTCTGGGGGCCCACAAGAGGCCACTAACCCAGTAGGGGGGCATCAGGGAAGACACGGACACTGGGTCAGTAAGACCAAGAAGGAGTTAGAAACAGTAAGGAAGAGATGGAAGAGTTCCTGGCAGGGGTAAAAGAGCCTGTGCAAAGGCCTGGGGGTGGGAGAGCACATACACGGCTAGATCCTCCACAAACAGCTGGGCACCATGCTAGTTAGTGTTGAGGAAACTGCCAGGATATGACCAAAGTCCCCGCTTTTGTGCAGTTGACCTGAGAAGACAGACCATAGAACGCAAACAAATATATAAGCCTGAGGGACAGAAGTGCTTTATGGGAAAATACCTCGGGTTAAGGGGGGTAATCTTGAGAGGCCAGGGCAGTGTTAGCAAGGGCAGAGAGGGGGCAGAGGCCTGAGCCAAGAGAGGGAGCAGGCCCTGTGGCAATCTGGGGAGCTGTAGAGGGGTCTGGTGGGGCCTTGGAGTCCGCCAGGACCACCTTCCAAGGGTCTGATGGGGGAAGGTGACACGATGCTACGCAGGCCCAACCTGACACACATGTTCCTTTCCTCCCATAAAGTTCCTGCCAGGATCACTTCCCCATTCTTCAACACCCTCCCTCAGTGATGGGGCTGATCCCTGTCCTCTCCCAGATCCAGTTCCAGCAAGGGCCTCCCAGCAGACATGACATGTCCAGTCCCACAGCCACTGACTGTAACAGCCAGAAATGACAGCATGGCTTAACTCCAGAGTGTGGTGGCCAAGCTGCTGGGCACTGGAGCCAGTCTGTGCCACTTTCAAAGTGCCTGACCTTGGTCAAGCTACCTTAAAAAAAAAAAATCCTCCGTGCCTCAGTTTCCCCGTCTGTAAAAGAGGGACAGTAGTAGCATCTACCTCACAGGGTTGGCATGAAGCTCAGGCACTTGAAACAGCTCCTGGGCACTGCAAGTGCTAGCTTTATAAACAGAGTTCGCGATCGTTTTTTTTAAATCATCTCCTCCAATCTCCTGCTTGCTCAAGCGAGGAAACAGAGGCCCAGAGAGACCCAGCCCCTTGCTCAAGGTCACACAGCAAATGCTGGGCCCCGGCGGAGCGCCTGGAACCAGTCCCGTCTCGAGTCCAGTGTGACCTCCCTCCTGCGGAGCCCTCCCTCCGGCCCGCCTCCCCGGGCCTCACCCGGATCGTGTCCACGAGGCTCTGCACCTTGGCCGGGTCCAGCACGGACGGCAGTGGCCGGATGAGCACGCTCAGCGGCACGTTGTGCACCGCGACGATGCAGCCCGAGTGGATGCTGCCGCCCTGCGCGCCGCTGCTCGGCCCGGGTCCCCCAGGCGCCCCCCGGCCGACCCCGGCCCCGGCCCCGGCCCTGCCCAGCGCTCCTCCCGCGCGCAGCCCCATCGCTCCGCCGCCGCCGCAGCCGCGCGGCCCGCGAGCTTTAACCCCGGTCGGGCCGTACCACTCTGCGCAGGCGGCGGGGGCGGCCGCCGGGGCGAGCGCGTGTCCCCCCCGCCCGGAAGTGGTCCGGCCCCGCGCTCCCCGCCGGCTGCGCGCCGCGGCCCGCGCGGGACTTGGCCTGTCCGCCGGGGGGCGCCCCGCAGCCTCCCCTCTGCCTCGCCGCGTCCCGGAGTGGAAGCGCCCGGGCAGGCTGACTCAGGGTGAGTCTGCAGGTCGCGGGGCGGGAGGGGCGCGGCTGACGCGGAGGCCGGGGTGACTCAGGCCCGCGGCGGGGGCGGGGGCGGGGGCGGGGACGGGGACGAGGGGGGCGGCCGGACCTGCCCGGCGAGGATGAGTCGGCAAAACCCGCGGTGCTCGGCGGCCCCGGCCGTCGGAGCAGTAGCCGGAATGGCCAAGGAGGCGATACCAATACCGACAAGAGTAAAACTGCGAATCTGGTGCTGTCAGGCGCTGTTGGGAACACTTTGCGTAGGTATTAACTTATTTCAGTCTCCAAACAACCCCGCAAGATAGGTGTGATTATTATTCCCTTTTTACAGATGAGAAGACTGAGGCACAGCGAGCTGTAAGTGATTCGGCCAAGGTCACGGAGCTAGTAAGTGGCTGAGCCAGGCAGGGTTCAAACCCAGGCTGTCTCACTCCAGAGTACATTCTGTACCTCACTGCTGGCTGCCTCTGTTCAGCCAAAGTAACTGTCACAAGGAGCCTTCTGGAATGCTGCTGACAATGTGTGGGCACTGCCCTAAGCATGCGCACTAACTCTCTCATCGCATCCTCACAGCACCACTAAGATGTAGAATTATTGAACTGCTTGTCCAAGGTAGGGCAGCTGAAAATGAAAGTCATCTGAGCCTTCCCAGGACCCCTTAGCCACCAACACCTGCTTACAGATGTGGACACTGAGGCTGAGGAGGGGGTGGGGCGGGGTGGGTGGTGGTGGTGGTGATGACTTGGGTCCAGACATGCTGAGTGCCAGCCCCACTCTCTCCCATTCAAAGTCCTCTTTCCTCTGATGCCCAGGTTCAGCACCCAGCATCCTCTGGGCCCAGGGGGAGGTAGGCAGAGGCTCCTGGTTTATTTATTTATTTTTTAAAGATTTTATTTATTTGACAGAGAGAGAGATAGCAAGAGCAGGGACACAAGCAAGGGGAGTGGGAGAGGGAGAAGCAGGCTTCCTGCGGAGCAGGGAGCCCCATGTGGGGCTTGATCCCAGGACGCTGGGATCATGACCTGAGCCGAAGGCAGACGCTTAACGACTAAGCCACCCAGGCGCCCCAGAGGCTCCTGGTTTGAATTCCAGGTGTGTATCAGCATCCATGGCAACATTAGGAGTTTGGCACAGATTTGCCTGGGTTTGGATACCATTGGGCCACTGTCTAGTTGTGTGTTTTCAGGCAAGTTGCTTAACCTCTCTGAGCCTCATCGTTCTCTTCTGTTAAAATGGTTGTGGGGAGATTTGGGGAACATTTGGGGATAATGGCTGATGGAGGGCAAAGTGGGGGGTAAATCAGTGCTTCCACGGCAGTAACCAAGGAACGTGACTGGTTTTATGATGAACATCCAGAGGGCTGAAGGAGAGGCCCTATTTGACTGAGCGCATCAGGAAAGGCTCCCTGGGGGAGAGGCATTCAGACTGGAACTTGCGGCTTGGTCCTGGGGAGGGAGAGGGAAGAAGCAGGTGTAGGCTTTGGAGTCACTTGAATGGCGTGGATTTGAATCCTGACTCCACCACGTACTAAATCGTGTGACTTGAGGGTGTGTGTGTGTATTTGGGGGGGGCTAACTCACCTTCTCTTGCCTCAGTTTCTTCTCTGGATTGCCAGGGAGAGTGAGAGTAACGCATGAAGTGTTTAGAAAGGTACGTGGCACATGCGTGGTGTTGAATGGAAGGTAGACATGAAGGACATTCCAGCCAAACACACAGCTCTAGCAAAAGCGAGGAGGTTGGACAGTCTCAGACCTGGCTGAAAACAGGCATATCTGGTAAATACAGGCTGATCTGGTTTGGTTGTCCTCCTCTTCACCCTGGTTGGCATCTGCATGGGGAATGCATATCACCGTCTTAACTGGAGAAAACCAGAGATGGTACCCACCGTGGGGAGGGGAGCCCGCTGCATGGACTAGTTACTGACACTTTCTGTACCTGAACTCATTACCTTTCTGATGAACAATACTGTGCGTCACTCAAAGTTGTTATGGGTGTGATTTGTGAGGGTTCGCTTAAGGGCTCCATGCTTTGTGTAATGCCCCATTTTGCCATTGTAGGCAGTAGGTTCTTAGTTTTTCATCCTCTGTGTTCTGGTTTTTAATCCTCGAGCTTGCCCCCTTGCAGTCCCAGGATGGCTGCTGTAGCTCCAAGCATCACATCACTCACTATACAACAACTTTCAAAGGCAGAACTTAGGACATCCCTTTGTGCTTCTTTTTAAGAGTGAAGAAAGCTTTACTCACCATTCCTTACTCCTCCACTCCCTGCCCACGAGCCTTTTCCTCTTATCTCGTTGGCAAGAATTATATCGCATGTCCATGCCCAAACCAATCCTTGGCAAGGGGAGTGGAATTACCATGATTGGCTTAGCTTAATTGGCACTAACCTCTGGGTTCAGGAGGGTCCACTGTTCCCTGAAGTTCATGGCCCCTGGCTGCTGAACAGAATGAGCAAGGTCTGGGGGCGCCTGGTGGCTCAGTGAGTTAAGCGTCTGACTCTTGATTTCGGCTCAGGTCATGATCTCAGGATCATGAGATCCAGCCCCTCATCAGGCTCCGTGCTTAGCGGGGAGTCTGCTTGGGATTCTCTCTCTCTCCTTCTGCCCCTTCCCCCTGTGCACATTCGTGCTTTTTCTCAAATAAATAAATAAATCTAAAAAAAAAAAAAAAAAGAACTAGCAAAGCCTGTTAGCTGTAACCCAGTTTTCCTATGGGGAACCTTCTTTCCCCACTATCAGAACTGTGTTGGGGGACAGATGCCATGGTGGGGTAGATGGACCCCACCTGGATGGACCCTGACCAGACCTGCCCAGTCAGCAATTCCATTATATTGGAATAGATGCTGAGACAGGGACTGTGTGCAGGTAGTTTATTTGGGAAATATTCTAGTTATTAGCACTGCAAAACAAACCACTCCAAAACGTAGTGGCATAAAATAATCACTTTACTATCCCCATAGAGTCTGTGGGTCAAGAATTCAGACAGGGCACAGCGGGGACTGCTTGTCTCTTCTCCACAATGTCTGGGCCATCATCCAGGTGACTCAATAGTGGGGAGTGACTTGATGGCCGGGGCTGGAATCATCTGGAGGTGACTTCCATTATGCATCTGTTGGATGGTACAGCCTGTCAGCCAGGACACCTACATGTGGCCTCTCCATGTGGCCTGGGCTTCCCAATGGCATGGCGGCTGCCTTCTAAGAGTGAGTGTCCTAAGAGAACCTGGCAGAAACTTCGTGGCCTTTTCCAGTCTAGTCTTGGAAGTCATATAGCATCATTTCTGCAGTGTTCTATTTGCAGGAGCTGTCACAAGAATTTTCCTCCCCCCCCACCCCCCGCCGGCTCAAGGGAAGGGGACAGAGACTCTATCTCTTGATGGAAGGAATAGCAAAGTTCTAAAAGAGCTTGTGGGTGGAGGTGTTGTGGCCATCTTTGGAACACACATCTACTGTAGGAGGCGATGCCAGGAAGTACTGGGGAAGGAAGAAATGCCAATAAAGGGTACGCTGATGAGCAGGTTAACTTGGTGGGCAAGTGGGGCTCACTTCTGCTAGGGACTCTCTGAAGAAGCATTATGCATCAGAATTGTCCCCCTGAGGGACAGGGGGCTGGGTATTTATTCACTGACTCCTGCCCCTCACTGGTTGAGGGTGGCCTGAGGATGTTTCATTTCTGCCATTGTTGACTGCTCTGTACTCAAACTAAGCAAGCGTCTGAGGACCCAGAGGATGAAGCTGCCTGCTTAGAGTATGACCTCAGAGGTGGTCCAAGGGAGTTAGGGGCAGGACATCAATAAATTCCTTTTCTGTCCAAACCAGCCAGAGTCCAGGTTTGTTGTCTGCAGCCAAAGTCTCTGACTACCTGCTCTCCCCATCCTTCTCCTGGGCTCTCTCCTCCTCCCTTTCTCTTTCATTTTTGACAAAGAATCTCATTCAGCTGGCATTGGGGTCTACAGAGGACTTTTCTAAGTGTTTGGGAAGAGGAAAGGATTTCTGTGCCGTAAAAGGAACATTAAATTTTAGATTCCCCCACCCCTGAAGTGCTCTCGTCCATTTCTCCCTTCAGGATCCTGCCATGTTGCTTGGTCCCATTCTCTCTTTCTGTTTTCCTCTCCGTCTTCTGTCACTTCTACCGACCCTTGCGTTTCCTGTTCTTATTTTAGGCAGAAAGTTTGCCTCTGCCTTCTGCAGCTTCGGTGCCTGCCGAAGAACCCCCATCTCCATGGGGTCTTGAGACAGCTCCACACCACAACTGCTTCTCGTCATCACAAGATGGCTGCCGGCGCCAACCGGGGCAACCTCTTTCCTCGCTTATGTCTTAGCTCAGGTCGTTATACCAAAATACCATAGACTGGGGTGGCTTACACAATAAACATTTGTTTCCCACAGTCCTGGGGGCTGGAAGTCCGGGATCAAGGAGTGACGAACCTCTTCTGGTTCACAGACTGCTGTCTTCTTGCTGCCGTCCTGTGGTGGAAGGGCAAGGGAGCTCTCTGGGCTCTCTGCCTGTAGGGACACTCATCACATTCATGTGGGCCCTGCCTCCCACAAGCCCCACCTCTGCATGCCACCACACTGAGGATTATGCTTCCACATAGGAATTTTAGGGGGACACGGACTCAGTCCATAGTAGTTCGCATCCAGAAGAGAGAGAGAGACCCCCCACCCCTTGCCCCAGTGATGATGGAATTAAAGCTTTTCTCTCCAGTCTGATTGAGATAGCTTGAGTCGGGGTTAATAATGTTCTCCAGGGACAGGCCGTGTGTGAGCTGTTTAAGCATGGGTGCTGGAGCCTGTCACCCACTGGGATGACTGGGATTGGCCCAGAGGAGACCAGTCAGCCACACACCCCTGAGGTCAGCCTTCTTTGAGCCACCCAGAGGGGCTCAGTGGTGGGTGGCTGTCTGGACAGACGTGAGGTTTGTTGATGAGGAAAGGGGGGAGTAAAAGCCTGGGTGTCAGTGTCTGGTCCACTTGACCCACCTTTGATTTCAACAGAAGCTGTGGTGGGAGCTTCTGTGCAAGCCCTGCCAGCTTTCCAGCCCAAGAGCCCTGTTGTTGTCCACATTTTCCATCTCTGTGGGAGCTTTGCTCATTCACAAGCACATCCCAGAGATGTTAGGGTGTTCACTGATGGGGACAAGAGCTGGTGAGTAAAAGCCAGTCTTCCATTGTCACAGGTGGACAATTGGGAGAGGTGTTCCAGACCATTTGGAACTTTCCAGACCCGTCTTAGAGACCAGCAGTACCCAGCCGTGCTGTTGCAGCAGTGAGCTCGCTAACACCCCCTCTGTCTTCTTACCTCCCACTCCTGGTTCCTGGAATCACCTCCCAGAGGAACCACCTGCACTCAAGTCTCTGGCTCTGCTACCAGGGGCGGGGGGCAAGGGGGCAAAACTAGGGAAAACGGGCAATTTCATAGGTCATCCCCAATAGTTCTGCCCCTTGCCTCGGTTAAAATGACACATCTCTTGCTAGATGTGTGACCTAGGGCCAGTCACCTGTCTGTGCCTCAGTTTCCTAACCTGCAAAATGGCCATAATGATGGCACCTACTTCGTAGAGTTGTTGGAAGAATGAAAAGAGATGATGTAGGTCAAGTCCTTAGAACAGTGCCCAACACACTGTAAGTGCTCAATAAATATGAGCCGTTTGATTACATTTTGAATTAATAATAGATCTTGAAGATCTCTCCGTGCTTGTGCTTCCAGACTCGTCTCAGTGTATTAGCCAAGATTCTTGTTTGCAAGTGGGGAAAGCCAAAGTGAATTAGCTTAATGAAAATGGGGACATTTGGCTCCCTTGACGGTGGGGTGAAGCTGGGCCTCAGGGAAAAGTGGGTTCAGAGACTTTGTCTCTCACTTGGCAGCGGGATTACCTCTGTGTGACAGGAACGTGGCTGTCAGCAGGGATTATGTTTGGCTTTTAGCAGGAGAAGCCTGACAAGAGAGGTTTAAAAGGCACTAAAGCATAACCTTTCACAGAAAAGAGTCGGGCTTTTATTCTCAAAGTCACCTTCTGGATAAGATTGATGCTGAAGTGGTAGAAGAGTGGAAAGGCAAAGGGACATGACCCCCTCCTTTTCAGGGGGCTGTCTCAGCAGTCCCATATAACACTTTCCCTGGCATGTGTTTGCTCAGAAGTTGGTCCCATGGCCACCCTGGCCACAAGGGCAGCTGGGATATGTAGTCTCCATTCCGTGTGGCAGTGTGCTCAGCTAAAATTGGAGTGCTCTTACTAAGGAAAGAGAGAAGGCATAATGATAAGTAGCTAGCTGGTCTTATGACTCAGAGAGACGGAGAGAGGAAATTTCCAAATTCTAGTCAGATGCCCACATTTGGACCAATCAGCTGTGGCCATGAGGGACAGAGACTTTTTTTTTTAAGCACAAGCTACCATTATTGATTATGACTTAAATGTATGTCGTTCATTAAAAAATAATTATCATTCATCTGCTCTTGGCTAGGCATTGTGCTAGACCTAGAGGATTTAGTGATGAGCAAAAAGACACTTCATTCTCAGTCTCATGAAGTTTATAGTCTAGTGCAGGAGACAGATAATGACCAAATGATCACATGGATTAATGTAAAAGTGTACCCTGATGATAAGTGCTGTAAATGAACAGCACGTGGCCCCTGAGGAAGTGACGACACAGCTGGGGGATGAAGGATGGAAAAGGCATTGACTAGTAAGGGTGGTAGTGATAGCAGTGCAGATGGAGTACATTACTGGTGGAGAGAATAGTTTATGCAAAGGCCCTGTGGCAGGAGAGAGCAAAAGTGCTGAAAAGAGGCAGCTGGTCACACAGTTGAAGATTCAGCTGGAATGATGGAAAGAGCCACACCAGAGAAGGCTTTAAAAGTCATCCGAAGCACGTTCCACTCCCTCTCTCCCCACAGAGGAGGTCACTGAAGTGCTTTAAGCAGGGAAGTGGGGGTGGTGGGTGGTAGTGACACAATCAGAGAAGATCCTGCATTTTTTAAAAGAACGCTGTGGCTGCTGTGAAGAGAGGAAGGGAGGTGGGGGAGGCAGAATGGATCTGGAGAGACGAGTGAGAAGGCCGGTCCTGGGAAGAGATGGTGGTAGCTGTGGACTAGGGGGGGCACACTGAGAACATGGAGAGGAACAATCGCCAGAAGCTGGTATCCGACTAGATGCTAGGATGGGGAGAGAGAGGTGGGAGAGATGACTTCTGGGTTTTGTTGGCTGCAAGACTGGATGGGTGCTGGTGCTATCCAAGGAGGTGGGGGAACCCTGGAGAAGCACAAGGCAGCCTCAGACTTGGCTAGTCTGTGCTGTTGGGGTATCGGAGTGGAGGGGGCCTGCAGGCAGATACGGATTTGCAGCTTGGAGAGGAGGCTGGAATTGGAAATGTAAATCTGCGAATCTGCCTGTGGGTGGAAATTGAAGCCATGGGTTTCAGGAGAGTACAGTGAGAGGAGGAGAGTCTGGGAGAGAACCCTGTGGAACACAAAGCGTACAAGGAGGAGCCGGAGCTGGGTTCCTTCCTTGGGCATAGGAACAGGAGTCCGCCAAGTCGCTAGGTGGAGCAGCCGGACAGGTATGAGGAGAACCAGAGCTGGGTCTTGCAGGTCTTTGAGATAATTGTGAGAAGCAGCCTGGAATGTGTGGCCAGTTGAGGTGCCGAGGGCTGCGGGTAACGGGCCGATCCAGTTGATTTAAACAAGTAAAGACACTCATGTCACACACCATGAAGTCCAGAGGCAGCATAATGAGTGGGCTTTAGGGCGGTTTTTTCGGCACTCCCTGATGTCATCCGGGATATGGGCTTTTTCCATCCCTCCGCTTTGCTCTCCAGGGTGTGGGCTTCAGGCGAAGGCTGGTTCCTTTCACGGTCACAAGATGACATGCTTCCCTGTTCACATTCAGGGGGAAGAGAGACTTGGCTTCCTTTCTCTTAAAGGAGAGGGAGAAGCGAACTTTCCTGAAAGCTTCCAGTGAGCCTCTCCTCAAGCTTCTTTGGCCAGAATTGAGTCATAGACCCATTTATCAGCCCACGGGGGACAGGATTACTCTTCGACCAGTCAGGACCACCCCTTAAGCTGATGTTCAGTTCCCAAATTGCATGGCTGCCAATCGAGGAGGGAAGGACAGGAGGTAGAGAGTGGGTACCCAGCAGGCATTCCCACCTCCCTCTAGGGTGCCTTCTATATTGTATGTTGCAGCGTTAAAAACTACATTTCTCAGACTTCCCTGCAGCAAGGATAATGACAGTGAATTGGGCTTGGCCAGTTAGATGCACTTCTGTGGAGTTTGGATGGTGGAAGTGGGCAGGCGCCATTTTCTTAGTGCCTTGTCTCTGGCTGCTGGCAAGGTGGTCATGGAGCCCCAAGTTTTCTGTACCGGTGTTCCAGTGTTGAGCTGCCAGCACAGTGGGAGACAGGAGACAGTTTGAAAGGCGGTGGCAGGGGCCTCCTGATTCCTGGGTCCCACCAATACTGCTGTGTTCCTGAACTCAGTAGTTCCAGTGAGCCGCCTGATGCCCCTGGCTGGTTTTGGAAGAGGTGGCAGCTCCCCTGGTGGGCCAGTTCTGTGGGGAATTTCTAGGGGGTCCAGCTGAGGGCTCTCCCCTTCAGACCTTCCCACAATTTTGTCAGCAGCCAGTTCCCCGTGTTAAGCACTTTCTGCTTTAAGGGGATTTAATACATGGAATGAGATGTTTATAAAATGTGGGTCTGGAGTGGGTTCTGCCCTCTGGATCTGAGGCAGATGTAAGTGATGCAACCTCAGGTCCGAAGCATTGTGTAGCCACAGAGGACTGTGTGTGGCTGGCGAGGGAAGGCAACAGGTTCCTGGGCTCCTCAAAGCCCAGGGGGCAAACTGCTCTCATTGCTGGAGTCATGTAGCACATCGCTCAGATTATAGCTGCCTGTCCAGGGGTATGTGAAGAGAAAGGCAGATGAGCACCAGATGAAGGTCTAAAAGTTGAGTGTACTGCTCACAAAAGGAGGCATCCCGAAAGATGGCTCCAGGGGAGATGGAGTTCCAGCCTGCAGCCTGGCATCCAGCCCTCAAAGCACATGGGCCTCACCTCTCAGTGGGTCCATGCTGGGTAGTGGAGTTAAAGTGGCATGTTGTGATGGTCCCCAGTGAGGTTTTTAGTAAGGCAAGGACCTGTTTGTATTTTGAAAGATCACCAAGGTAGCTGGCAAGGAGGATGGATTGGCTGTTCAACATCTTCCTGAACACTTTTGAAGACAAGTCGTTCACTGGCTCTAGGGGCAGCTTACTGTTTTGGGACAACTTTGCCTGCTGAGCCAAAGTTGACCTTTTTGCATGCATGTACTCGCTCAGGTGTGACCAATAGGGCTGGCCAGAAACTCGGCCAAAGCAGCAGGGGATGAAATGGGGAAGAAATAGGGTTGTAAACTGGCTGTCAAGAGACAAATCTGGCTCACGGTTGTTATTTGTTTGGCAGGTATAGTTAACTTGAATTCTCTAAGGTGAGACACAATCTTTCCTGGTTAATCACAGGTTCCAACATTCCCTAATGTATTAAAGGAACCTGCTTCATTCATGCTATTAATCTGGTTCTTGAAATCTTTGAGTTTGCAACCCCAGTATTTGAGGAATATTTAGGACTGAGGATGCCTGGGACTCTGTGTATGTCAAAGGACACCCTCAACCCCCCCCCAGAGTGTGTGACCCCTGGTGGCAGCTACAGGGTGGTCAGGCTAGAGGGAGGGAAATGGAGTGGAAAAAAGTCTAGCTGCAATTAACAAGATTAGTATGTTTAAAAAAATGTAAAAAGGAAAAAAGAAAAAAAAATCCAGCTGCCCGCCCTGCCCACACCCCTCCGCAATGACAAGATCTAGAGGCTCTGGTGAGTGGCCAAAGTCCCTTTAATATCCCTGAATTGCGTTACAAGTAATACTGCTGGAGGTGAGGAAGGATGGGGGTCTGGGGTGCGAGTTGGGGGAGGAGGAAGAGGGAGGGGGAGCGCCAAGCGCTCATACAAAATATGGCCAAAAGGCTTAGCATGCATGGAAAATTATTGCTGTCGGAAGTTCCTATTTACAGGGTCAACACCCTCCGTAATTGCTTCTGCGACCCCTCTCCCTCCCCCCATCCCTGCTGCCTCCCTTCCCCGGGCGGGCCTGGAGCTGAGAAGCCCTAGAGAAGTGCCCGGGCTCCAGCGGCCCCTCCAGTCTCCACCCTCCTTTGTGGCTGATGGGGGAGAGAGGGAGGGACTCCTGCCCCCAGAGCTGGGCGCCTAGTGATGGGGCAGAGGCGTGTGCTTAATTAAAGCAGAGGGGGCCAGGGCCCGTGAGCGCGGAGGTGTGTGCTTCGGTCCTCGCCCGGGCATGCAAAAGCGCGGCGGGGGAGGTAGTGGCGGCCACCGGGGCGGGGCAGCTGGCAGCCCCGGCCCCTCTGCCCGGGAGAGTTGCATAGAAGTGGCCGGGAGGGAGCGCTCCTCCCGGGAGCGGAGCGGGCCGGAGGCCCCAGCGGGGTCCGGGGCTCAGTCGGTCCCTGGAACCTGGGGTCCCTCGAGAAGAGGAATAAATAGGAAATAAATCGAGGAGACTCCTCTCTCCGGTCTCCCTGGAGTGGGAGTGGAAGGCTCAGGAGGGCGGGGACCTGCCCCATGACTGGACCTCCTCATACCCCTCCCCCCCCCAGTTGAGGGTCAGCAGGCTATCCCTCCCATTCTCGTGCCCCCTTCTCCAGCGAGTTCAGGCTCTGATGAGGGTGAGGCTTCTCCCTCACTCCCCAAAAGGGGGGTGTGTGTGTGGTGGGGGGACAGACTTTTATGGCCTTTGCTGTCCCTCTCCTTGCCTGGTTCCCTGACCTCCCAGTCCAGCTGGGGAAGCCAGACAATCCCTGGGTGAGGCCAAGAGATTAAATATAATAATAAATAGATAAATAATAAATAAACAAATAAATAACTGGAGAGGCCCAGCCAGACAGGGGGAAGGGCATTTGTGAGGTGCCCCAGACTCCCCCCAACAAATAAGGAGGGGTACCTGTAGTCCTGGGGGTGGGGGAAAGTGCTCAGAGAATCTGGGGAGAGGGCAGCTAGAGGCTGGAAGCCCAGGGAGGGGCTGTCCTGGGGTGAGAGGAGGACTACGGTAGGGGGCAGGGCCTGAACTGCCCCTCAAGTCTGCCCCAGGTCAGGTGAACTCAAAGGGGTGAGAGTTGTGGAGGGTTGAGGGGGTCTGGAGAGAGTAGGGCGTGGGAGTGGTTGAGAAGGCCCCAGGAACTAAGCGGGAAATGTATGTGAGAGTGGTGTAGGGAGGGGGGTGTGAAAGGCTGGACCTAAGGCCAGGGTACAGAGGGGGTCAGGGACAGACTGGGGGGTCCCAAGAGGGATGAGGATTAGATCCCTAGATGGGCACACGTACAGGAAGACTTGGCAGAGGCCAGGAGGAGGGTCGGGGGTTGGAATGTGGCCTGGGAGGGAGCTGCAGGGCCTGCGTACCGGTGTGGACTGGACAGGCTTGAGAGTCAAAGGTAGGTTTGGGCCTTAGACTGGGGTTCCAATAGAGGAACTGTAGGAGAGACTCAGCTGAGAAGTGAGAGGAAAGGTCTGAAAGTTGGAAGGGGAGAGGTGCGGGGTCTGGATGGGAGAAACTTCCGGCTCTGCGGCCCGGGAGAGGTGCGGACCTGGTGCCTGAGTTGGGAGCCTTGAGGGCGGGGACAGGGGGGTCAAGGTCCGAGTCTCGGGACCGGAAAGGACGATGTGGTCGGGGTGCGCTGGGGAAGCCCGTGCCAGAGGTGAATAGTGGGTCTGGGGCGCGGGAGAGAAAAGTTCCGGGCTGGGAGGGGGGGTCCCCACGAGGGGCGTGGGCAGGGAAACGCTGCTGGGGCGCGGAGAGGACGGAGGCGGAGGTGGGGGGCCCGAGGGCAGCGGGCAGCTCAACTGGCGGGGCCGGCGGGGGGCGGCGGGGGCGGCTCGGCCCCCTTGACGCAGGCGGCCTCGCAGTGCTTGTGGAGGTAGGACTTGAGCGCGAAGCTCTTGTCGCACTGGCGGCAGCGGTAGTGCTTGAAGGCCGAGTGCGTCTGCATGTGCGCGCGCAGGTTGGAGCGGTCGGCGAAGGCCTTGCCGCAGTGCGCGCAGCCGAACGGCTTCTCGCCGGTGTGCGAGCGCATGTGGCCCTGCAGCAGCCAGGGCCGCGAGAAGGCCTTGCCGCACACGCCGCACTTGTGGCGCAGGTTGTGCGTGAGCACGTGCATGGCCAGCGCGGGCATGGACACGTACGCCTTGCCGCACGTCGGGCACTTCCGCGCCAGCTGGCTGTCCAGGCTGCGGTGCGTCTGCTTGTGGCGGCTCAGGTTCGACGACGTGGCGTACGTCTTGCCGCACTCGGCGCACGCGTGCCGGTGCCCGCCGCCCGCTGGCGCCCCCGCGCGCCCCGCGCGTCCCCCGGCGCTCCCGGCGTCCCCCGCGCTGCCCGCGTCCCCGCCGCCCCCGCCGCGCCGCCGCCGCGAGCGCCCGTCCGAGATGAAGAAGGCGTCCATGGAGTAGCTGTCGGTCACGGCCGCCTCCCCGCGGAAGTAGCGCGCCGACAGGCTGGACTGCGGGCTCTCGGGGTCGCTGTATTCCTCCGGCGCCGCCGGCGGGTAGGCGGGCTCGGCAGGCGCCAGCTCCAGGCCCGGCTTCTGGTCCGCATCGTAGCTGCTGGGGGGCAGGCAGTGCGGGGCGTAACCTGCAGGGGCGGGAAGGGAGCGGGGACGAAGGTGAGGCGCTGCCGAGGGCGGGTCACTCCCCGCGCCCTCCAGCGCGGCGTCCCCGTGCTCGCTCTTGGGAGACGTTGGCTGCCGGTAAGACAGTGGTCCCTGTCGTGCATCTCCGCCCTGCCTGGGTTCAGATCCTTCCTCCTTGGGCCACGATGAAAACAACCCCTACGCCACCCTCTTGGAGCACGGTGCCCCTATGGTTCTACTGGCTGTGCGTTCACTGTCTTCTTAAGTGCTCACAACCACGCAGTGAAAGTCTTATTGTTACTACACCCACTTTACAGATAGGGACCTAAAGAGTCTAAACTCGCAGCTAGTAAGTGATGGAGCCAAGATTCAGACCTTCGCAGGTTGACGCCAGAGGCCATGCTGTCTTTATTCTAACAACATTCTGCTGTTCTGGTGCTTGCTGTAACTTCTCTGAATCTGTTTCCTCATCTGCAAAATGGAGCTTATATTTGGACAGTCCCTCCCAGAGTCTTTGGAAGGGCAGAGTTAAGTGATGAAAAGAAGCGTGTATTAAGCGTGCACCAGGCTCTGCCTCAGTGCTTTATGTATGTTAACTCATTCAGCCCTTACAGATCCTGCGAAGTAGCTACTGTTATCATCCCCATTTTCCGTGTAAGGAAATCGGGAAAGAGAGAGAGAGAGGGAGTGAGCACACAGTAATTGTTATATAAATGTTAGCTATTATAATTACGCTTTTTACTTGCTTGAAAAAGTGATTTCACTGAAGATTATTTAATTGTCTGCCTCCCCCACCCGACTATGAGCTTCCAAGGGCTGGATCTGTGTGCCCAGCATGTGCCTGGCTCAAAAAAGATGTGCAATGAGTAGATGTTGCATAAATGAATTAAAAATCCTGTTAGACCCACTTCCCAGGATTGCTAGAGGATTTAAGAGGTCAGATGTGTGGCAAGTAATAGGTGGTCTAGGAAGGGGACTTCCTTGTACTTGCTCCCAAGTCTGTTTTGCTCCCAGCTCCACTAGAAGCATTCTGGAGTCTCCCTGTGCGAATTCACCTCCCCCTCTTCCTCCCTCCTCTTCGGAGTTGGACCAGAAATCCTGTCTACCTTGGGTTTGTGTGATTGGTGGGCAGGCCGACTGAGGCTCTTCCAGGGGATTCCCAACTGCAGGGGCCTCCCTGATTTGTCTCCCCCCTCTACCCCCCAGGGCCTAGCCTGGTCTTAGCACCCTCCCTGAGGACCCTGGGGTCTGGGCTCCCAGGAGAATTTCTGGCAGATACGCACAAACTTATCAACCTGGCACCAAGGTTGTGTTTCCATTGTCTTTTGATTCCTGGAGAACAATGAAGGTGAGGCCCCTTTCCAAGGTTTCAAGCTGGGGAATGGCAAAGCAGATTTGACCCTCTCCTTCTGACCTTGAGACCTATTCTCCCCACACCCCATCCAGCCTCCCCCACTCAAGAAAGCAGGTGGGAGAGGACTTTGTAAGCAGGGAACTGGATTCAGAGCTTTCCTTCCTTGAAACCGCCTGCCTCATTCAGACTCTGTACCTTTTCCTCTCATCTGAAATCTGGGATGGTCACAGAGTGAAGTCTGTGGAGACTGTCCCCCAGCCCTGAAGGCAAGGTTAGGCCCCTTATTTTTTCTTCTTTCCCTTCAGATGTTGGCACAGGACCCTCTGCACACTGAAGTGGTTGGGGATGGTGGGGGTGGATGACTCAGTAGGGAGGGGCTCTGGTTGCAGAGAAGGCAATGGTGCTGGCAGTTTTTTAATTGGGGAGGGAAGGTTGCCCAGCCTCTCAGCAGCCGATTCCTCCCCTCCTGTCTGCCTTTCGTCTGGAGGCCCCCCACCTCCCACTCCAGGAATCAGGCCTTGTACTCAGGCCCCAGGACATTCAAGGAGCATTGGTTTCAGACTAAGTGAAATACCTGTCGGGCACTCCAAGACCTCCCCTCTCTGCTATATTTCTTCCCATTGTAACTACTGAGAATAATGATAATAATAGCTAATATTTACTGAGCACTTTACTGCATGCCAGGCTCTGTGCTCAGCACTTCACTCCCATCATCCGACCACATGTCACAGAAACACTTCTATTACAGATAAAGAAATGGAAGTATGGAGTGGTGATGGTACTTGCTCAAGGGATGGAGCAAGGATTGGAACCCACTGCATTGCTCCCCTTGTTTTCCAAACCCCCAGAGGTCCCCAAGGAAGGGGCTATAGCTGGGTGGTTCACCTCCTATCTTCACCTCCTATCCCCAATGCCCCATCTTGTGGGCACTCCATAAGTATTTGTGAAATGGTGATAGATGGTGATAAAGATTTGCCAGGCCAACCTCACTCCCCAGCCCGGCAGGATCTGCTACAAGCCATTCTGTCTACCTGGTCTTGGGACAACTTGATTCCTGGCAGAGATTCTGGATGACCTTGAGCAAGTCATGCACCTCTCTGTGCCTCAGGGGATAGATACTATAGGATCCACTTGCAGGGGATCACTGATCACGTGACCAGTGCCTCCCATGTTCTGTTATGAAATAAGGATGGCATACTGGTTAAGGGCACCACCTTGGTGCCACGCTGCCTGAATGGAGTTCCAACTTTGCCCAGCTGTGTGACCTTAGACAAACTGCTTGACCTCTCTGTGCCTCTCTTGCCCCAGCTGTGGAATGGGGGATAATGTAAGCATGCATACAGTTGTAGTAAGGAGTCCATGAGTAAACAAACACTAAGTGAAAAAGGAACAAATAATGATGAACATCCTAGAGTACTTAACGTGTCAGATGCTATTTTAAGGGCTTTATATACACGAATGCATTCTATCCTCATGACTCCAGTTGGTACCACCTTACACAGGTCAGGAAATTTAGACACAAGGTAATTAAGTAACATGCCCAGCAAGTTACTTAGAGCCAGGATCCCAACCCAGTGTTGGGCACATTGCAAACCCCCAATACATGTGTGCTGTTATTATTAGTAATAATAATCTCCCCAGATGGGTTTCTGTGCTGCAGTTTTCTTGGCACCTACCAAGACACATCTTGATGTTCTTCTCTGGGCCTCTGTTTCCTCAGGATGTGTAATTTCTACATCATGTTCAGGTGAGGAAACTTTTGGTGGGTAGTAGGAGTTCAATGAACCAGGCAAGTCCTCGCTCAAATTGGGCTTTCTGCCCGTGGTGCCCTCTGGTGGCAGCCTGTAGCACTGCAGCACCGTATTCCAGTCGCTGGGGGGCTCTTTACATAGAAATAGGGGTGCTTCAAACAAAGGCTGCTCCTCTGCCTCGGGATGGATGCAGAACTGCCTTCAGGACAGGCAGTGCTGGCCAGACCTGATTCCCAGCAGCTGTGGAGCTCAGCAGGGGTGGTGGGGGGGGGGGGGGAGTTGGGGGTTATATGAGAATTTGCATGGTCATGTTAGGATGAGGTGGTTCTAACTTGCTTTGTGACCTTGGCCAGGTTACTTAACCTCTCTGGATTTGGTCTGTATAGGAAGAAGGTTGACTGGTGTGCTTTAAAGACTCTGCACCGTGGCTGAATAGATCCTCAGGGACGCCCATTTTCCTGTCCTCCACACCCCCAACCCCCCCCTCAACTCCACCTCATCCTCCTCAGATCAGCCTAGACCTCTCCCTGTCTATGTGACCTTGGCAAGTTATTTACCCTTTTTTGTGCCACATATGTATAAGGGAGCTCATAAGAGCATTAAATGAATTAATGCATATAAAGTGCTTAGTACAATGCTTGGCACACAATAGCCTCTCAAGCTGCTTTTATTATTGTCGTCATTATCATCCCTACATTTCCTGGTGATATCCTTCTAATCTACCAGGAGTAGAAGGAGACACACACAGGTGTTTCAGGCTGCTATGTGACCTTGGGCGAACCCCCTCGCCTCTCTGGTCCTCAACCCTGGAGAACCCTTCAGGACACTCTAAGCTGTGCTCTAACTGTGCATGGAACTCAGATGGGTTTTAGACGCTTTCCTCTGCTCCACAGGTGACCAGAGATGGCCTAGCTGCCTGTCCTCCATCTGACAGGGTGAGACAGGGCTCTCCTGTTTGGGTCCCGATAGAGGCAGGAACGGCCAGGGATCCAGAGAGAAGGCCAGGGAATGCTCTCATCCAGGCTCTTTTACCCATATCCTAGCTGTGTGACCTTGAGCAAGTCACACAGCCTCTCTGGGCTCAGATCCCCTATTTGAGGGATAGGGACCAGAGCCACCCCTGCCACTTGGAAGGATACTTTGGAGATACGGAGATACCGTGCACATGTCATCAGAGAATGACTTCTGGTGTTCTCTGCCTACGAGTCTTAATACTTTAGATGGAAGGTCCAGAATCCATTAAAAAATTAAGAATCCTGCTCCTAAAGGAGTGGTGGGAAGGGAATTTTGTGAAGATTAAGGCGCTAGGTGCTCCACAGACACAGTCTCATCCAACAGTCTGGCCCCTTGGGGTGAGGGCGGGGGCATCTCCGATAGATACCACCACTACTACCTACCACTGCTCCCCCTGAGCCTCCCCCTGTGCCAGGCACTATGCTATGCCCAGAGGCCTGGAGACCCAGAGAGGGGAGAAGGTTTGCCCAAGGTCACTGGCAGAGGAGTTAGGCTTACAACCCTCCAGAGTCTGTTTTTTCCAAAATAGCCAAACTGGATGGAGGCTCCTGGGGGTGGGAAGTTTATAGTTGATGGGGAAAAGGGGCAGTGGGTTTCTTCAGATAACACCACCTAGTTGGCCTGTGTCTGATGGGATGATGGGGTGTTGGGGCTGGGGAGCAGCTGCTTGAGAAAATGTTCCAGCCCCTTGGAAACTTTTGCAAATAAAAGTAATAAAAGTCATGATTGACACTTATTGAGCACTTATTGTGTACAAGGCGCCCTGTTTAGTGCTTTGTGCACATTAGCTTCTGTCTAAGGGAACATGATAGTCACTTCCTCCAGGGCCCTACAGAAGCTGAAGCCCCAGAGAGGGGCCTTGACCCACCTCAGGTCACAAAGCAAGTTCACACAAGAGCTAGGCCAGCCTCCCTCCTCTCCGTCCTGGACTCCTTTTCCCAGTCTCTCCCAGATTCCCAGGGTCCCAGACTTCCTCCAGGGAATTTCCAGCCCCAGTCCCACTTCCCTGCCTTGAGATGGGCAGAAACAGAGAGGGGCCTGGTGGTGGCCCACTTTCCTGAGGAGGGCCCAGCCCCGCTTGGTGGTGGGAGCTGGAGGGGCTGCTGCATGGGTATATTTAGAGCTGCTTCTTGCTGTGCCAGGGCCTCGGGCCTCGAGAATCAGCTCCAGCCAGCTGAGCAGAAAGCCAGGTCTGTCAGCAGCAAAGCGGGATAAAAATAGTTTCTCCTGTCTGCTCACAGAGCTGGGCAAAGGGGCTGGTACCTCCCCCTCCCCTTATTATAGCATCTTTGTTAGCTGTTCCCTGGGCACTGGACCAGAAATGACACCCACCTCCTGCAAGGGCCTGGCAGCTGGTACACCTGCCCACTGGGGAGGGGGGTCCCTGAGTCCAGATGATCAGGGGACAGAATGAGGTCTGGCCCAACGTGACCACGGCTGTAGGGTGTGGGGCTGATGCCCACTGACCCAGGCCCAGGGAGTGTCTAGAGGATTCCAGAGTCCCTCCCCCCCGCCCCCCCTCCAGAAATCCCACATACTCTGTTTTTTCCTGACTGTGACCCAATTCCTGTGGCCCATAGGGAGGTCCACAGCTCTGCAGGAATCAATAGGAAAGATTTTTCAAGGGGTTGTGGAGATTAGGAGTAGGTGGCTAAGGGTCTTGAATTGCCTAGCACTGGCTGGTGGAGCCGCCTCCTGTTCCCTTGGGGGAATCTCAGCAGGCCCTTGCACAATGCATGCAGGCTCTCCAAGCCCCCCGCTTTCTGCCCTACCCTCTCTCTGCTCCAGAAGGGTGCAGTCAGAGGGCCTATTCCAGCCTCCCTTCCTATCCAAACGCTGGCAGCTAGAGACAGCTGGGAGGGAGGTCAGAGACTCTGGGGGACCCATCTCCTCAGTGCCCCCCAGAGGTCCTCATCTCTCTCACGTGCCCCCCAGAGGCCTCTAGGCTGTGGGGGTCCCTAGAACATGTAGATGAAGCACTCACCAGGGAGTTGTGACAGGGTCCACCATTTATGCCCTTGTGACCTCATGCGAGTGATGGGCCTCCCTGGCCTCATTTGCCTTTGTAGGTTGGAGCTAATCCTCCCCTGTGCTCACTGCCCTTTGCCTACAGTGTGTGACTGTGTGGGGGGGGGTTGGGGGGTACAGGGAGTCTTTGGGATGTGTAAATTGCTGTGGTGACATAGGGACTTGATGTACTCTTCTCCCTCAGGAACCACAAACTGAGACTGCTTAAAGAGTGGATGCTTAGCTCCAGCCCTTCATGTCCCCCTTGTGACCCCAGGCTTTCAGGGAGGCCGTGGGCCCCAGATTCTATATCCCACACAGGCCATGTTATTCTACACTCCCACTGACAAATTCTTAGGAAAGTCAGATTTATGGACCCCTAGAAGGTCAGAGCTGAAAGAGATCAAGTTCAACTGCTTGAGTTCATGAAAGGGAAGCTGACGCTGGGGTAAGGGAAGACTAGTCCAGGGCCACAGAGAAAGCTAATGGTGGGTCTAAGACTTGAACCTGGGAAGCCTTGAGAATGGACCTGGACATGACCTTGGACTAGAAATTTGACCTGGATCTTAATCGTGGACCCTGAACCTGAACATTGACCTGGACCTGATCTTAGACATTGAAATTTGAACTTGGACATGAATTTGTCTGAATCTTGGACTGGACCTATAACCTCGGACATTGACCTTGGACCTAGACCTTGGACCTGGTCCTAGACTTAAAGCTGGACATGGTTGTTGGGCTTGGATCTCGGATCTGGACCTGGATGTTAGACTGGACATTGGACCTGGACCTTGAACCTGGACCTCTGACATGTCTCTAACCTGGATCTTGGACCTAGACCAAGACTGAGCTGCTGGGAGAAGTGGTAGTTAAAGAAGAGACAGATGGGCCTGCTGTGTGTCCTTGGGCACCTCCCCAGCCTTCTCTGGGCTCCCTCTGCCAAGGGATTGGGGCAGCCCTTTTGCATCCCTGCTCTCAAGATGGACTTTCTGAGGTGTGGGGTGGATGTGTTGGGGACTTTCAGCTGGGCTTCCAGGCCTGGCCTGGAGCGACTCCCCGGCGCCATCAGAGGGAGTGAGAGGAAGTGGGCGCTGGTGTAATGTGGTCAACTAGATAAGCCCATGGGCAAGAGTAGGAGTGCTTCCCCGGCCTGCTGGGGAGGCTTAATGTAGCTGTGGAGGGCAGACAACTGTGTTATTGGATTGGCATTGATCCCTCATCTGCCTGGGTCAGATGCACTCTGAAGGAGTATGGAGGCAGGACTAGGCTGGGATTACAGAGAGAGAGGGGGACAGGGAGCCCGGCTGGAGTTCAGAGTCAGGGTGTGAGGGTGTGAGGGAAGTAGGCAGTGAAGATGTCTTCGGCTGGGGTCCATGGAGACTGCTGCCCTGCAGATGGATGAGCAGCAGCCTGCTCTGGGATGGCTAAGAGTCCCCAGCATCTCCCCAGGGTGGGGGCCCAGGGCCTGCAAAGCGGTGGGCTCGGTGGAGCTGGAGGGCGAGGGTGTGAGAGGGTTAGGAGGATGTGAGTTGGCATTTCAGAAGACTGAATCTCTGTTCAGAATCACTCAGGGAAGAGGAGGGGAAGGGAAGGCTGCACTGAGGCAGAAAACAGTGGAGGAGCAAGAGGAGCAGGAGGGGGCGAAATGAGGCATTGTATTGGACAGGATGCTGGAATTAAATCTGGTCTCCCTTCTTTGGGGAGCTCTGCAGAAGGGCCTAGAGGTTTTTCCATTTGGGAGGCTTCCCCTTCCCTATTTAGGGGTTCTTTGGGCTGGGGGAAGGCCTGGAGCCCAGATGCACCTGCCGCACCCTTTGCCCGGCCCTTAGAGGCTGAAAAGGGAGGGAGCAGGGAGGCAAAGAAGAGCATCGCTTGTGTGCGTGTGTGTGTGTGCGTGTGTGTGTGCGTGTGCGTGTATGCGCGCGCATGTGTGCGTGTGCACGCGCGCGTGCGCGCGCGCGCGCGTGTGTGTGTGTGTGTGTGTGGAGGAGGAGGAGGAGTCCTCCAGGAATCCTCAGCACTCCCAGGCATTCCCTGAGCTGGGAGTACACCTCTTTTATTTGGGGCCCTGTGTCTTCCATCAGTTGGGAGCCTGTGGCTCTCCTGACCTCCACATTCACAGGCCCCCTCCCCACACCCCTCCCCAGCTTCCCCTCCCACCAGCCTCATCCTGACCCTGTAGCCGTTGCTGCAGGAATGGCTTGTAAGAGGATCTTTCTAATAACTGGAACTATCTCCAGCCCCAGGCCCTTCCCCCCTTCCCCCTCCCTCCTCCTCCCTCCCTCCTTCCCTCCCTCAATCTCCTCACCTCCCCCCCTCCTCTCTTTCTCCTTGTTTACCCAGCACACTTACACACGCTGGGAGAGAAAAACGTCGGCTCAGCAATTTTTCACACTTCCCTCAAACGCTCAGCAAGGTTATTTCCGGCAGAGCGGAGACAACGGGCCACTAGGAGCCAGCAGACTCTCTAAGGACCCCCAGCACCCTGCCCACCCATGGGATGAGGGAGCCTTCACTGTCCAGTCTAGCCACACCCCAGGGATAGGAGAGAGGCCCCTGAAAATAGGATGAGGCAGTCCCTGTGTTTCCCAGCCATACCCAGGCTTGAAGGGTCACCCCCTGGTCTCTGGCACTAACCCTTTCCTGCAGACACTGCCAAAGCAGCTAGACCAGGGTGCCTGTCCTCACTTTGGGGCATCCTACAGAGAATGAAGCCAAGAAATACCTGGTCTCAGAAACTTTACCACCCTCAGCTAGGCATTGGATGGTAAACAGAATCCTACAGAAATCCTGACAGTGGCCCCCTGCATTCTGTTAGACCCTCATCCAGGCATCTCCAGTGCCTCCCATCTCACACTTGACCTTCACAAAAGCTGAGCTTGTCAAAGTCGGAAGGATACTTGGTTCAGCATCCAAACTCTTCCACTGCTGGGGAGACAGAGGACCAGAGAAGGGAAGACACTTGCCCAAGGTCACACAGCGAGTCAGACCTAGTCTCCCAGAGTTCCAGGCCAGATATCAGACTGTCAGGACAGCCTCAGAATTCTCTGGAGGCTAGGGAGCTGGCCTAGAGCCCTTTGGGGGAGAGGGCCAAAGACGGGGGGTGGTTCTAGGGTGTCAAACCCGGTGGAACCCCCATGGGAACACCCCTGCTGATAGCTTTGCCCCAACTTTTGCCCTGACCCCACCATTCACTCAAGGGCTCCTTTCAAAGCATTTTGGGATGGAAATCAAAGCAAGGCACTCTTGCCTCCCTCCTGAGGAATAGTTTGCAGTTTGGGCTGTGCATAAGAAATTCTCTAAGCTTCTCTGGGTTTCCTCAACTGGCCTGGGGACAGGACCATGGGGGCTTCAGGGGGTGGGAGCCCAGGGCTTTGTGTCAGTCCCCCAAGGGATCCACATCCTAGTCTTGCAGGCATTTCAGTTTCTACCCAGATCCTAGCACACACACTCCCCAGCACTGGCACCGTCCCAGGTCCACCCTCTGTCCTGCCAGCACTCAGACAAGCCTAGCCATATCCCTGGGCCCCTGTCCTCGACCCCAAGAGGGCCTGGGTCAAGAAAAGAGGACAGTAGAATAAGGGACATAAGGGCAAAGGAAAAGAGGGTTGGTTCTCTGGGGGATCTGGGGGAGGCCTGAGGCTGAGGGGCTGTAGCTGTATCCTTGATCACTCCCTAATTTCTTTGACCTTGATGAGGTCACAGAGCCCTTTGCCCAGCGCCCTCTTGCTACCTGGCTTGATAGAGTGATGGAATGTGGGTGAAGTGCTTGGAAATCCCTAAGGTGGAAACTCCCACCCTCCCGGGCTCCGCCTTCACCACCTCAGCTCCCCCCCCCCCACATCCTCAACCCTTTCTTCTCTTCTTTTTCTCCCCTCCCCTCCCCTCTCCTCTTCTCCTTCATCCTCCCCTCCCCACACACCCCAAAGCTGATGCCACATGTGATGTCAGATTTCTTACTGCCAAAGGGATGTCTCTTCTCCAGACACCTGCCTGGTATGGGCCATGATAGGAGAACCCTTTTGTGATTTGTGATTCCCTCGATGGGGGATGGGGTCTACAGAAGCAGTCTCTGATTCTTCTCCACACCCTTCAGAGATCACCCCCTTCTGAGGCTGAATGACCTCTCTTGTCCCTCAAACCCCTGTCCCTGCAGGAACTTGCTCTGAGAAGAGATGGAGCGTGTTGGGGGTGGGGAACTTATAAGGAGCAGCAGGGCTGGCTCTGGAGGGGGTTGAGAAGCTGGAGTGGGGAGGGAGTGCAGCCCAGGGGACCAGGAGCCACTTTGGGGGAACCCCTCCTAGAAATCCCCTCTTCCTTGCCGCCCCCAGGACAGGCCCAGCCTTTGGCAGGCATGTGGCTGAGGGTAACAAAAGAGTTGCTGAGAGAGGGGGCTTGGGAACACTTGTCTGGCATCGCCAGGGGGAGCAGGCTTGAAGGGAAGGAGGGCCTCCCCCCCCCTCCGCTACACCCAAGGAGCCAGCCCTGTCTCCCCAGGGACTCGTAGTCCTGGCTCGCTTATCTTTCCCACCAGGGCAGTACACTCAGGCAGCTAGCCTCCTTCCCTCCACCAGGGAGAGGGGACCCTCAGACTGCCTTATGCATTAGCCCCTCAGCATTAGCCCTTCGTAGGTGCTGCTCTCTCTTTCCATTCTCTCACCACCCCTCACTCCAGCCACGTTCTAGGGCCACAACTTTCAAAGTCCGGGCTGGCGCGTGGCTGTGGGATGGATCGACCCCGCGACTTTCCCTTTGTAGGAACCTAGCCCCTGCCCCGCCCGCCCGGCCCTCAGGAAGCCCGGGAGGAGCACACAGCCAGGGAAATCTCCTCCCGGGGTTCCCTGCCGCGCGCACCCCTCCTCGTGGCCCGAGTTGGGGAGGGCCCGAACTCCCCTCCCTCTCCCTCCCCCAGCGCGCCCCCCCCCCCCGCCGGGTCCTACTCACCGTTGTCCCCGGGCGGCCCCCGGGCGCCAGGCAGCACGTAGGCGGTCTCCAAGGGGTGGTAGGTGGGGGCCGGCACCCCGCTGCACTGGAAGCCGTCCCCTTTGATCTTCTTTACCAGGAAGGAGCGCGGCATGGTGCGGCTGGCGGGGGGCTCGGCGGGGGCACTTGCGTGGGGCCCCGGTGGGGGGAGGCGGCCAGCCGGGCGCGATTGGCTGTTTGCGCGGGGTTTCAGCACTGGACAGCTCCCAGCGGGCCGGCAGGCGGGCGGCAGCGCGGAGCCGGCACCGGTGGCGGCGGCCCCGGCTCTGGCTCGGGCTCCCGCTCGGGCTTGGCGGCGGCGGCGCGCAGACAGGCGATCGCTGGAGCTGTGCTCAGCACTCCGGCTGCCGGCTTTATATGGGACGCAGGCTGGAGGAGATCAGGTGGTCCCCTAGCAATGGAACTGTTCAGCGCTCTAATCCATCAAATGTCCCCCAGGACAATCGCTCCGCACACGTTCCCCTGAACCGGCAGCGGTGGGGGCAGGCCAGGCGCAGGGAGCAGCGGGCAGGCAGGAGGGGAGAAAGTGAGGGCGAGAAAGGCGCAGAGATACAGAGAGACGGAGAAAGAGGAGTGGGGGGGGGGGGGGAGAGAGAGAGAGAGGGAGAGAGGAGAGAGGAGATACACGGAGAAAGACAGAAAGAGACATACAGAGAAAGAGAGACACACACACTGAAAGAGGTAGAAACAGAGACCGAGATGAGGACAAAAAGACACAAGAGAGGAACAGAGAAAGAAAACGGAGATGGAAAGAAGTAGCAACACACGCTCACACACCCATGGGAGAAAGAGAGAGATCCAGACACACAAAAAGAAAGCCCCTCAGGGATGCAAAGAAAGGGAAAGAAAAGTGTAAGGTAGAGGGAGAAGCCGAGGGGAAAGGACAGAGAGTGGTCCGGGCAGGCGGGGTTCAGGCACATGAGAACACAGGGAAGGGGATGCAGAGAAAAGAGTGTGAGCTCGCCAGCCGCGACCCTCCTGCCTCCAGTCCTCTCCCTTTCCCGCAATTGAGAAGTGGCCAGTGTGGACACTCAGCTTTAACTAGAGGAAGTCGTCACCCCCACCCCAGCTTGACCTCCCACTGAAGCCCCCTATTGGGTTTGGGGTTCAACTTTCTTCTCCCAGAACTGGTGGGGGCAGCCAGTCCCCGATGCGGATGCCGGCCCCACTCAGCCGGTCCTGTTCCGGTGCCTAGCTCAGGCAGGCGCTGCAAGAGGAAGTGAAAATCGTCCAGTAATTAATTTCCCTGCTGCCGGGGGGTGGTGGTTTTGACACATCCGAGGCTGTGTCTTTCCCTGAAGCGGGGAGCAGACAATAGAGACACGTGGACTGAGAAGGGAGGGGGGGAAGGGAGGGGGAGCGGGGCTCCCGCTGGAACTCTTTGCAGGTCAGCTCCTTTGTCTCCAGGAGGATCTGAGCAGAACCCCCCCACCACCATCCGGCCAAAACCTGGGGGAGCTCCTGTATCTTGGAGGAACGAGGAGCAGGAGAACTCAACCCCCTTCCCAGAGACTGCTTGGCAAAGTGCCATGGTGGTGGGCTGGCCTCAGCAAGTATGGGATGGCCAGTGCACAAGAGTCCCAGAATCAGACTCCAGGAATGCGAGGATCTCATTGGTCAACAGCATTTTCTTCATGGGATGCCAGGCTGATGGAGTGGGGATATGTTTTGGGACTGGGTCATTCAATACCAGCTAGGATACTAAGACCCATAGAGGGTATGGAGGAGTCTGAGGTCCCACAGTGAGTCAGCAGAAATTTCCAGAAACCCTCGTGTGGCCTTTGGCCACCACTGAGTGAGGGGTGCACACAGTCTTTGAGGTATGGTGCAGAATCTTGGAATAAAATTTGGGCCCTTGAGCTTGCCAAGGCCCTGCATGATCTTGGGGGTTGGGGTGGGCATTGCCCATCTTCCCAGCTATATTGACTCACATTTTGCTCCCTGGGACTTTTTTTTTTTTAACCTTAGTCACTGAGGGTTGAGATGATCATACCCCTTGACTCATGGCACACCCCTGTATCCCCTACTCCAGCCACACAAGCCGCTTCTACTTCAGGCTTGGTGCTCACTGGCTTATCTCCTGGCCTCCACAGTGTTTCCTCTCCTCAGATTGTTCTTCCCTGCACTTCATCCTAGCACACCCCTATTTGTCCTCAGGGCTTAGCTGAGGGATCGCTTCCTCTAGGAAGTATCCTGACTTCCTATATTGAGGACTAGCCCAGCTTGCCCTTTAGCCCCTGAGCTTCGTGGGGACAGAGACTCTGTCCCATGTTTGGCTCAGCATACTCTTACAATGTGCAGTGGGACATCCCTGCTCCCCTTCCTTACTAGCAGTGGAACCATGGCAAGTTATTCAACTGCTCTGTGCCTCACTTTCCCCCTTTGTAAAATGGGAATAATAACTGCTATCAGCTCAGGGACTTGGCAGTATTACCAGAGTTGCTATATATAAAAGCCTTGGAATGGTGCCCAGCATATAGTAGGTGCTCAATACATGTGGCTTCTATATGTACAGTGTGCCTGGAGTACCCCACGTATTTGTGGGGTTCTGTGGAATAAGTGGTGACACAGTCCTCATCCCTGCTCTCTTGGAGGTGATATTCAAGGGACCGTGGCTGGACACTGAGGAAGGAAATGCTGATATCAACAATATCCTTTCAAATAGTTGCTCAGTGCTGTGAGGAGCATAAAACTGGGTGAGGGGATGGAGAATGACGATCCCTAGCCAGGGTGGCTAGCAAGGGTCTCCTGGAAGAGGTGACATCTGAGCTCAGACTTCTTCTAGAGCTGCTTAGTCCAGTGGGGTAGATAAGACACCTGGGTGAGGGGCGCCTGGGGGGCTCAGTCGGTTAAGCGTCTGCCTTTGGCTCAGGTCATGGTCCCAGGGTCCTGGGGTGGAGCCCCACATTGGGCTTCCTGCTCAGTGGGGAGCCTGCTTCTCCCTCTCCCTCTGCCCCTCCCCCTGCTTGTGCTCTCTCTCTCTCTCTCTCTCTCTTTCAAATAAATAAAATCATAAAGACACCTGGGTGCCCATGAGCTCCCCTCTGCCGGCCTGACAGTTCTACCATTCCCATCTCCTACAAAGAGACAGTGACACTGAGCCCAGGGGGCTTCCCAAGACACTGAGGGTTCACGGTGTCTTAGGGACAGAGCTGGGATTGGGCTCTCTGTCATCAGGGCTTCTCACTGGGCAGGATGGAGAGGTAATCCCCCCAGAAGTGACACATCCAAGGTCCTGTAGACCACCAGTGCCAGGTTGAGCATAAGATACCAGGTCTCTGTCCTCCAGTTGGAAGGTGGCATGGACACCTTTAGCAGATAAGAAGAAACCTTCGGCCCAGAAAGTGAGGTTCAAGAATACCTACAGGGTGGGGAGGCCTGAAGCACGGATGAAATACACAATGGCTGGGACACTGAAAAGGGCCTTCTGTCCCCTAAACCTCCCCTAACACTGGCTTCCTGCTTCCAGGAGGTCCACTATGAGAAACTAATTTCTCCAAATCACATCAAATAAGTAAAGAACTTTACTCTCGGGGATGTTTGTTGCAGCAGCAGAGTCTGGAATAAAAACCCCACACTGGAGAAAATGGAGAGGGGGCTATGAAGAAGACACCTGTCTGATGGACTATTCTGTAGTCATTAAAAATCATCATACGAGGGAAGGGCTCATGGAATTATGTTAAGGGAAGGATGTGGAATCCAGAATTCTCTCATAGCACATTCGCAACTAGGAACCAAAATAAAAATAAACATGCCTAGAAAAGTGAAAGGAGAACGGGAGGCCTATGGGTTTTCTCCCACCTTCTTTTCATGTTTTCTAAAAGACCATAAAATGTTTCGGTTCAACAAGCATTTCTCTTGAGCACTTGCTAACTGCTCCCTTCCTTCTAAAGAACTGATACATTTTGTAAAACACGTCAGGATAGTCATTCTTCTGACTTTTGGGAAGATAGCACTGCTGGTGGCAAGTGTCCCCAGCGACAATAATAATTATTGTTCTATCAACAGCAGCATTACTGAGCAGCTCTGCGTGCCTGGCACTGTTCTAAACACTCACCCTGCACAGAAGCTGGCCTCTCCAGGGGCTTTAGCTAGAGGGATTCAGAGTCAGCCTGTTTTCAGTTCAAATCCATGTTCTGCCACTTGCCACCGGTGTGGTCCTCGGTGCCTCTGTGTCCTCATCTGTAAAATGGGGGCATTAGCAGGGCCTGTCTCACAAGGGTGATGATTAAATGATAAAGTACCCATAAAGTATTTCCGAGCAGTGCCTGTTACAGAGCAGTTACACGTGTAGTAACTTGACGTGGTAATTGTTGTCTGTTTTAATTTACGTATCTTTACTCATCTATGCCTCTCCACGGCCTCATGGGAGAAGACTCTGTTATGCCCCATTCTACAAATGGGGCTGAAATGACTGGTTCAAGACCACAAGGTCACCGTGTGGAGGAGCTGGGGAGGGTCCCAGATCCACATGGCCCACTGCCTGCCTCCCCAGGAGCCCCAGGCTTGAATTAACGGGTCTCCCTAGTGGGGACTGCAGGCTCGGCCCTCCTGCCCTCCTTAGTCTGCGCCGGTATCCTCCACATTTCAGCCTTGCTCTGCCCGTCAGGAAGGAGGGGAGCTACTGGTGTGTGGGTGTGGATCTCAGTGCTGTGTTGGTCCAGGTGGCTGACAGAATTGCCCCGCATCTGCGCCTCACTCTGCACATCTGTAGAGGGAATGAGGCATCATATTTGCAGGGTTCACTGCCTGTGATTAGGAAGGAGCATGAGAGTCAGGAGCCCAACTCTAGCCCCGCTCTGCTCCCTCTGCTCCCCTTTCTGGGCTCCAGCTTTCTCGTCTGTCAAATGGGCATGAGACAAGATGGTCCCTGAGCTGCTGTCCAGAGCCGATAATGGAATTCTGTATGAATTCCAAGGAGGAGAATGGCCACAAATGCATCCACTCCACGCTGATGGGGCTCTTTTTCTGGTAAGCTTCACTTATGCTGCCCTGCTTCTCCAGGGTGTTTGATCCAGGCCCTCCTCCTCCGGGCCAAAGGGGTGAAGGTAGGAGAAGGGTGAAGCTCTGTACACCAAGACTCGCAGAGGCGGTCTTGCCTAAGGGCACACAGTGGGTCCTCTGGAATTTGATAGGTGTGGGGTTTTCTCTTGGGCTACTTTGGATCTCTGGGAAGCAGGTGTGAATGTGGAGGTGGAGGGATAGAATTTTATGGGAGATAAGACCTGTGGAGAAAAGAGGGGTGCCTTCAGCCAGGGTGCAGGTGTGGCCCCTGTGCAGGGACAGATGGGAGAAAGGAATGCCCGAGCCAGAGCCTCAGGCAGTGGTGCGGGGGTCCAGGGTGGCCTGGCCAGCCAGCAGGGAGTTCCAGTGCAAAGATTTTCTGCAGAGGAGCCCCATGCCGGGCAGAATGGCCAGGCCCTGGTTCCCTGCTCTTGGTGACTGCGGTCCGGAGGAGGGCCGAATGGCAGGCATCTTACCACAGCTGCGCATGTTTTTCTTTACTTTATTCATTTACTAAACACAGCTCTGGGCCCTGTGCCAGGTACTGATCTGTACACTTTCCAAATATTACCTTAGTGAATCCTCACACTTGCCTTTTCAGGCAGGCAAGATTGTTAGCCCCATTTTACAGAGGAGGCAACGGAGCCCAGAGGGTTTAAGGAACTTGCGGGACGTTTCGCAGCCAATGCGGTCGGCTCCAGAGGTGGGGCTTTGACCCAGTTGCCCCACTGCCTTCCCTCCCACTGCAAAGGCCCCGGCAGCCTTCCACTTTCATTCCTCATTGCCTCGGGAACTCAGAGCCTCAGCAAACTCCAAGAAGGAGCCAGCTGGAGGGGTCAGGAGTGTGGTCGGGTCACAGACCTTCCTGAAGCTTCTACCCCCTTCCCTCAAAGCCTCCCACCTCAAGGCCTTTGCAGGCCTGTTCCTGCTGCCTAGAGCACTCTTACCTCCCCCGTGTTTAGTCGCCCTTTCTGCTGTCACTCCCCCCACCCTTCCACTTAACCCTAGGATCTAGCCCAGGACAGACATGGTATGTGGCGAGAAGGAGCATGTTTCGGAGTCCCAGATGATAATAATGCTAGCTGACATTTACTGAGCACTTATTTTTTGCCGGGAGCCAAATCCAACCCTTTGTGTGGATTACCTCATGTAACCATCACCACAACGTGCCAAGTGGAGCCCTGCTGATATCCCCATTTTACAGAAGGCTCAGAGAGGCAAGATGCTTGCCCAAGGAGACCCAGCTAGATGTCAGGATTCAGACCAGGCTGATCTGGCTGCAAGGCCCTGATTTTAAACCATAGAGTCCTTCTCCCTAAGAGGGCCAAAGGTGCCAATGCTGGGGTAGGTAAGGGAGGCCCCTCCAAAGGGATCCTCCTTCTTCCTCCCCTTGCCAAGGCCCAATGCTTCTCAAATGGGAGCCCGGATCTGCTCCATTTACTGCTACACCCTATTGCCTACAGAGTGCGGGGCAAATAAAAGTGCTCAATGAATATAGCTCTTGAATGAGTGAATAAACTATTGAGTGAAAAGCCTCCTGGTGACCCCCACTCACCTTGGTCCTCTTCAGCCTGAGTTTGGGTTGATTTGTCAGCCCTCAAGGTTTCCTTTTGCCTTTGGGGATCATCGAGTCCCTATCCTGACTGTCATAGGACTTGCAGTTCCCTCATTAAAGTGTCTTTCCTTAAAGTTGGAGATGTTCCTGAGTATGCTAACCTCTGTCCCTGACAAGGTCACACCTTAAGTGGCCCCTTGAAACCTCTAGAAAGGGGGTAGAGCAGCTAAGAGACCCCCACACCTGAGCCCCACATTCAAGCAAGTGAGGTGGTTCAGAGCTTGGGCCCAGGTCACCCTGAGCCAAGTTTTAATTCCGACTCTGCCTCTTCAAGCTGTGGTACCTTGGGCAAGTCACTTTGCCTCTCTGTGCCTCTATTTCACCTCTGTAGACTGAGGCCAATGATAGCACCTATTAAATAGGGTTGCATGAGGCCTGGAGCATAACAGGAAGCTCTACTTGAATAGCCTTTGGAATGTCAGCATGATCCCCAGAACACCCCCATTTAAAAGTTGGGAAAAACGGAAGCACAGGACAGGGAAGTTCCCTTTCTGGGACTTGTAGGTTCCTGCCTGCCACATCAAGGCTGCCTCCCTCACCCAACAGTGGCCCGCCTGCCTCCTTCTCTTCCCCACCCGCCAAGCCCAGAACCATCCGTGGCAGATGCTGAGGCTGCTGTTGGATCTGCGAGTTGGCATTTCTAGGCTCCCAGGGCTCCTGGCACAGAGGAATCGACCATTCTCAGCACCCCCAGTTCTGCCTTCCCGCTCCCTGCCTCTCTGCTCATACACCAGCTGGGATCCAGCAGCTTCTGGAGAAAGCCAGGAGGTGGCCCAGGTGCGCAGAGACCAGGGGCTTTCAATATTGACCTGTGCCTGACCCCCCAGGCTTGGTGGGGGGACAGACTCCCAAAGACTCAGCACACCCATATGCCCCTAGTTCACACCTTCCCAGCTTCTCCTCCATCTCACCCCAGCTGCGGGACGGCTAGGGAGCAGGGGGGTTAAAAGCTTGGATGGCCTCGGGTCAAATCCCACATCTGCTGCTTATTGGCAAGTTATCTACCCTGAGCAACGTACCTATCTTTTTTAGGTGAGCTGGTCACAGGAGACCTCTCTGAGGAAATGACTTTTGTGTAGAGTCCAGAATGCAGCAGGGGCTTGCTCGGGACCCAGGGACCCCAATCTAGCAATGCTGTGGCAGGTTCAGTCTGGAATCGTAGAGATCCCAGGGCTGGTGGCACCCAGAGCTCAGTTGCCTTGGTCGGCTTCAAAGTGGAGAACGTTTTCCTCCTAATCCAGCTGGCCCGCCTCTGTGGGACTGTGCAAAGAGTGGTGCCAAGTGTAAATGACTTCGATTCTCTAAGCGTCACCTTTCTCATCTGTAAAATGGGCACGGATAATCAGGGCACACACCCACCAGACAGCTGAGCCAATTCACAAAGACAGTCCATAGGAAGTCCTGAGCGCAGAGCTGGGCCCCAGAAGAACCTGATCCTTGCTGTCTGGAGGGGACAGGGGACCTTCCTTTCAGCCACCCAGCACCTTCCAACACCCTTGCCTTATGAGCCTCCTCCTTCCACTAGTGGGGTCCCTGCTGGACTTCCCCACTTGCTCTGCAGCCAGGGGCCGTCATGTGGCCCACACCAGCCCCGTGCCGATCTGGCTGGCGTAGCAGTCTCTACATTGAGTGTCCAAAAGCAGCAGCAGGGACAAAGGTCAGAGTGCTAGCATCCAGCGTCAGAGTCAGCAGCGTGGCCTCAGGGCCCTCCCCCCCCCAACGTGTGCCAGCGAAGTCTCCCTCAGACCGGGGCTTCGACCCAATTTGGGACTTTTTTTTTTTAATTTTTATTTATTTATTTGAGAGAGGGAGAGAGAACGTGAGGTGGGGGGAGGATCAGAGGGAGAGGGAGAAGCAGACTTCCCGCTCGACGGGACTCTATCCTGGAACCCCAGGATCATGACCTGAGCTGAAGGCAGAGGCTTAACCGACTGAACAACCCAGGCGCCCCGGGGGCTTTTTTTTTCCCCCCTTGTTACGAAGCCTTTAGTCCTGGTTTCTGACCCTCTGGGGAGGTTCTTCAAGTATGTTTGCTGCCATGGATCCTGGATGATTCAGCAGCCCATCATTGTCTGGAAACTCCAGTAGTAATATTTTTCTCAGGTTGAGTGAAATCCCACAGACCCCATCCTTCTCCTGGGATGGCCCCTCAGGAATATGCAGACACTCAGTTCTTTCCACTGTCCATTCTAAGGGCAGGGGTCTGGGGTTGTTCCCATTTGTGTCCCAGCTCTTAGCACAATGTGGCTCAGAGAGAAGTCTCGATACAAGAGAGTTCGTCATATGAACCAATATGTGGCTGCCATCAAGCCCCCTCCCTGTGTTGTTGCTAGACCTCCTGTCACTGCCCCTTCTCCTCCATCTCCTGCTCCCAAGAGCGCTGCCCCTCCTCTGCCCCCCAGGAATGACCAGTTGACAGCTCAAGAGCCCACTTTGGTTGGTAGCAGTTGCCTGGAGTCTGGTGTTGCAGTAGATTCTGGAACTGAGCTTGGGTTTAGTGGGAGAGACTGCCGAAATTGATTAAGGATGTCTGCCAAGATATAGGAAGGGAAGGGCTAGCATGTGCCTGACACGCGTGTCATTCTCTGTCACAGGTGCCCCTAGAAAGAATTCAGGAGGTCTGTCGTGAACTTGGATAGGAAAAGTATTATGTCTTTAATTCCACTAGCCTTTATCTGAAACTTACCATTCCTCCAGTGATGCATGCAGTGGTATTAGCAGGACCAGTGACTTTGTCACTAATAGAAACCATAGGTATTTTTTTTTATCACATTACAGATGTTCCAGATATCTTGAAATACTATTTATACTCACCATCACTTGGAAATTACAATAGTTATTTGCTAGATCTTGTGTTATAATGCAGTAAAGAAATACATACATAACTGTAATGCAAACTTGTTTTTCATATTTTGATAACTGTTTCGATGTGATTGGTTTCCTTTGTAAGACCATGTGTTTTATTTTATTGATTTAAAGACATTATTCTGAGAAAATATCCATAGGATTTACCAGATAGGAAAGGGTTGCAGGAACTCTGGCCTCTCAGGTTTTGGGAACGTCCCCCCCACCACCTTCCCAAGTTCCCTCCCTTATCCTGGGTCTGGGAGGGAAGCCGGAGGATGAGGTGTAGTCCTCCGGATAGGAGAGGTCTGCAACACAGCCAGCTTCTGTACCAGCCTCCCTGGGGTGATACAGGAGGTGGCGAATCAGCAGAAGCCTCTAAGTTGAGGTAGAAGAGGTTGTGCAGGCTACTTCTGGGCCAAGGCTGGACCATCTCATGCCAGAGGTGAGAAGCTGGTGTTTTCCAATGTGATTTGAGGGAAGGAGTCTGAGGGAAGGATATTTCAGCCCCAGAGAGGTCCTGGCTCATCCATCCTGATGTGCTCAGAGGCCCTGGACAAAGGATCCTGGGGCGTTGGAGGGGGAGGCCACGCCACAGGGCCCAGGGGCCCAACCCCTTCGTCCAGCATGTGCAGCTCACCATTCACCTCATTCATTCACTTACTCCTTTACTCACTCGCTCGCTCGCTCACTCACTCTCTCACTCACTCACGTTTACTTAGTGCCTCACAGCTGGCCCAGTCATGTGCCAGGACCTGGGCTGGGCACTAGACAAAACGGTGGAGAAGGCTCAGTCATTCCCTCAAAGACACAAGCAAAAAGACAGTGACAATGTCACGGCTTGATGCTTTCATGGGAGAAGTCCATGAGATCCCTAGCCCAGCCCAGAGGAATCAGGGAAGGCTCTCCCGAGGAGGTGACCTTTCAAGAAAGTAGGAATTAAAGCGGCCCTTGGGTGCTGAGGAAGAGTGCTCGGGAAGCAGGAGGGGAAGCATGTGCAAAGGACCTGGGGGAGAAAGAGGGCACAGGGGACCCACAGAGTATCCACTGCCAGGGGTAGAGGTGGTGAGGCCTGGCTGGTAGGGTCACATCCCATAGGAAGCCTGGAAGCCATGCTTGGACAGTTTCCTGGCTATGGTGAGGAAGGGGTGTGGGCCCTGCTGTCTCATCTGTCAGAGGCACTGAGCTGTGTCTTCAGTGGCCTGGGGAAGTTCAAGGTCACCGTCTGGGCTGGGGGAGATGGAGACCATCTCACCAGGGCTGGCAAAGGCCAACTGGGAGGCTGGGGCCCATGCCTGCCCCTCACGGCAGCAGCCACGAAGTCCTTCTGCTCTGAAGGCCCGAGTGGGTCCTGTTCCTTTATTGATGGGCTGTGTGAGCAATTTGCTCCTTGCTGGCCGGCTGGCTGGGTGTGGGATGCGGGGATTACTCACGCCCCAGTTGTGGTCCGGCCTCTGCAGGCTGTGGGGTAATGAGTGAGGTAATTAAGTGTAAAAGACAGGAGCGAGCAGGGGAGGGCTGAGGGGGGCGAGCAGTCACTGGCTCTTTTCAGGAGCAGAGGAGTGAGATAATGTAGGATAATAGCCCAGCCAGGCCCTGCCCAGGCAGCCCGGCCTGTGCCGAGAGCTGCCCCCCAAACGGCCAAGACAATTCAGCCTTTTCAGGGAAAATGGGGGGGCTCAGGCAGGGCTGGCTCCCGGGGACAGCTGTATGGAAATGACAGCTCCTCTCCTTGGTCCTGTCCTGTGTTGGCTGAGGGTGGGGAGCAGACGCCTTTGGCTGTGGATGAGGCTGAGAAGAAGTAGATAGGTCCAGGGAAGCAGTGAGGCAAGCCTAGGGGCCCACGCGGGGCTGGATGACTGAAGTATGTATGGGAGAGAGAAGAGACATATTGAGAGCAGTAGGTGAGGTTGTTCGCGGCTCCAGAGTCCGGCTCACGGGGCGGCGGGGGGGGGGGGGGACTGTGGCTTGGCCGTTGACTAGCTGTGTGACATCAGCTTAGCCGAACTCCCTCTCTGGGCCTCAGAACTCTCATCTGTAAAGTGGGGCTGTC
This sequence comes from Callorhinus ursinus, assembly GCF_003265705.2. Classification (NCBI taxonomy): domain Eukaryota; kingdom Metazoa; phylum Chordata; class Mammalia; order Carnivora; family Otariidae; genus Callorhinus; species Callorhinus ursinus. The sequence goes on from NW_027397100.1 coordinate 14,685,028, forward strand.
AAAACAGTCCCTTCGTCACAGGGAGGTTTGGAGGACTGGCACAGTGATGCCTGGCACCGAGCACACAGCAGGTGCTCCACACATTCTAGAGACAGTCAACGGCAGAATCTGAGGGCATTGGTCATTCGTTCATTCACTGAACGCATATTTATTGAGTGCCTACTGTATTCGAGTGCTTCCTGGTGCTGGGAAAACAGCAGTGAGTGGAACAGAGTCCCTTTCCTCTTCTAAGAGGGGAGACAGACCTTAGAGCATTGAACATAAACACATAAGATCACATCAGTGATCCCACGTCTGAACATTTATTTTCTGGATGTGTTTAGACGCATGTGAAATGAATACATTCAAGTTTACTTATTGCGGTCTTGCAATCTTAGAGGCGGTCCCAAGGTCTATTATTGGCGAACCGATTCAGTGAATGGAGTAGGGCAAAAGAATACTATCCAGCCACAAAAAGAATGAGACCGCTTTTTATGTACGAATACAGAAAGATCTCCCAGAAGTATTGGCAAGGCAAACAAGATGAGGACTATTTTGTGAAGAGAGGGGAACTAAGAAGTAGCTCTATATTAGCCTGTGCCTGTAACACACGGATCGTACTCGTCCCAGTGGAGAGGAAGACAAAGATTGGAATGAGAGCCAGGGCAGGCCGGGAGACTTTTCACTGTATACTTTCCCATAGTTTTTATTTGGTACCAAGTGAACGTATCACTAGTTCAAAACAAATTCATCTTTCCCCCTTCCTCCTTTCATTTCCCAATATTTGTTGGAGGTGAAGGGCTGGGTGTGGGGCCAAGGAGGGAAGGCAGCCAAGTGAGGCCGGGGCTCTGTGGGTCAGGGGACCGAACGAGTAAGTAATATACTGAGGAAAACGAGAGGCCAGGTTCTCGCTGTCGGAGAAGGGAATGAGAACCATGGAAACAGCAAAGGCTACGGTGATTCCTATGTGCTGGGATGGAGTTGGAGGGGTCAGAGTCAACTCACGACTTTGGACACGTGTAGATAGATCAGCAGAGATGCATGGGTGTGCTCGCGTGTGTGTGAGGGGCATCCTGCAATCCACGTATTGCCCAGCTCCGTCCACAAAGAGCCCAGGAGCACTCACACCCGTGTAGCTGTGAGTGCTCCTAGCATCCAGATCTTGCTGTGTTAGTACGGCATCCTCCACTGCCAGGAACCAGGGCTCCTTGGGCAGAAGGATGATTTGAGAGCTGGGGCCTGGAAGGTAGACAGTGAGCCTGAAACATCTCCTTGTGCTAGAAAGTGAGTAGAAGGGCTCAAGTAATGTGGGGAACATGTCAGAAGAGCATAGGAGCGACTGGCTGAGCCTGGGACAATTTGAGCATCAGAATAAATAATGACATAGCAGATTATAACCCGCTGAATAAAAATAGGGCCCTGTGGATCTACACGGATATCATCTACATCCATACATACACACGCGTGAAGGAAGAGAAAGCTCTTTCTCACCGTAGAATGTCTAATAACAAATGCAGAAGGAAGGATGGAAATATTATGGTAGGATTGATTCTGGCAGAATCATTGCTGGGTGCTAAGATGAAAACTACTCCGTGAAAATTTGTTGGGGACCGAGTATTTACATAGTCTTCAAATATCTCCCCACAAGATAACATATTCGTTACAAAGAGAAAGAGAGTAATTTTCTGGTGAGAAACAGGGCAGAGAGTACCTTAGTCAAGGGATCAAAGTGGCACAGCCTGTGACTGGCATATGCCCCCAGGTGAGACGCACAGAGAGGAGCCCCTGTCACTTCTGCCATGTCCCGGCCAAAGATGCGAAGCCTAAATCTGATCAGGAGGAGCCATTGGATAAACTCCAACTGAGGAAGCTTCTATGAAATAACTGGCCTGTAATCTGGGTGAGTGTCAAGATAATGAAAGGGAAGGGGAAACTGAGGGACTGTTGTGGATGAAAGGAGATGAAAGAGATAAGATGACTAAATACGGTGAGTATTTCTGAATGAATCCTTAGCTTACTGTAAAAGATGTTATTACTGGGACAATTGACAGTATTTGACTGGGATCTGAAGATTCCATGGTGGTAATGCATCAGTGTCAGTGTCCTGATCTTGACGATTTTGCTGTGCTTATGCAGGAGGATGTCTTTGTTTGTAGGAATTACAGACTAAAGTATTTGGGGGCAGTGGGGGAATCAACTTAGTCTTGGGTTCAGAAAAAGGGTTCAGAGGGTTCAGAAAAAAAATCTCTCTATACAAAGACAGAATGATAAAGCAAACATGTTTAAATGTCAATATTTGGGGGGTGCCTGGGTGGCTCAGTTGGTTAAGTGTCTGACTCTTGATTTCGGCTCAGGTCATGATCTCAGGGTCGTGGGATCAAGCCCCGCGTTGGGTTCTGAGCTGGGTGTAGAGCCTGCTTAAGATCCTCAATCTCCCTTCCCAGCAACCCCTCTCTCTCCCTCTCTTAAAAAAAGTAAAGGTCAACATTTGGGGGTTCTGGGTGAAGGAGATGCAGGAATTCTTTGTACGACGTTTGCAACTGTTCTATAAGTTTTAAATTATTTCAAAGTAAAAAGTTAAACAAACTTATTCAGAGGACGCGGAGGCTCTAAAATGTCAGGTAGTGATAAGTGACATACAGAAAAATAATGCAGGAGGGTAAATAGCAAATGAGGGGGTGGTGCTCGTCTGGATGGTGTGATCAGCTGGCCTCTCTGGGAGGGGATGTTTGAACAGAGACCTGGGTGAAGGGCAGGAGTGAGCCCTGTGGAGATCTGTGGGGAGAGCCTTCCAGACTGAGGGACCCATCAGACAAAAGCCAGAGTGGAGCCAGCCTGGTGTGTGTGTGTATTAATTTCTATTATCATGTAACAAATTACCATAAACTTAGTGGCTTAAAACAGTACCCATTTAGCTCACAGTTCTGTAAGTCACAGGTCAGCTTACCTGTGCCGTATATCATGACCTGATCACGTGAGTAAATGCCATCACGTCCACAGTCCAGGGCATTCTGCTGGACCGAGACACCTGCAGGGGCTGGGGAGGAGAGCTGGAAATCTTGGGGGACATCTTGGAATTCTGCCGACCACAGTGGGGGGTTCGAAGAACAAGGAATCAGTGTGGTGGGAGAAGAGTGAGCAAGGAGGTGAGGGGTAGGACAGAGCAGAGTATCTTAGGTGGAGAGACACATACACACCGTGTGACCCGATGGGAAACTGAGGTCCAGAAAGTGACCTTGTGCATTTTGGCTCCTGACTGAGGGGAGGGTCATGCCAATTCCCCTTGGACTCACTCTAACTGAAGAGCAACCTCAGTGTAGAACCCAATACATGACTTAAGTCAAAGGAATGAGTACCTACGGGTCGCCCTTGGGGAACCGGTGGGCTGCTGGGTGTTGGGTGATGAATGGATCTACTCCACGCATTTGGCCCAACAGGAACAATGCAAGAAGCCACAGGCTCTTCAAGCGTCCATGGAAAAGTCTGAAACTGAAAAAAGCTGGCTGGAAAAATTTCTTAAAAAGAAAAAAAAAACTTCACTAAGTTGACAGCAATCCTGTTTAATGGTCTGGGAGTAGCATTATGTCGCCTGATGATCAGCAACTAATTCAACTCTCATCATAGTTACATATGTGTTGTATTTCCCGTGACTGCTTCTTGTTTCCATTTTTTACTCTATTTATCTTCCGTAGGATCACGTGCAACGCACAAAATAAAAATGTACAAAAGGGGATGCAGTGAAGCCTCTCCCCATCCCTGACCCCAGCCACCCCTTCTCCTCCCCCAAGGCCAAGTTCCTGTTCTCAGAAGCATTTTATGCACATACAAGTGATCAAGCGCAGACACACCTTACTTCCCCCTTTTCACAACTGCAGCTGCTCCGCATGCTTTTCTCCCCTTGGCCACCTATCTTGGATGCTTCCGATTGGCTCGTATGGAGCTGCCCGTTCTTTGTACTGCAGTAGAGGAGTCTGTTATTTGGATGACTGTCACCTTGCCACCTCTTTTCCTAACACCCTGAGCGCTCTTGGCCTCTCCCTGGTCCCCAGGACAGTCACTACAGCTCTAGCTCATCCCACTGCTTCCACTCAGATGGTGAGCATGGGATCTGCCTTGTCCAGTGACTGGCCAACAGGGCTGGGTCACACCACCCAGCGGTGTGGAAGAGTTAAAGCCCCAGCCCTAGGGCAAGCATTGTCCAATGTCGTCCACAGAAAGTCAGAAGACAGGGTGGAAGGAAGAAGAATTTATCAGGCGCCTGAGGACAGGGGGCTGAGGGAAGGGCTCAGTCCTGCCAGTTTGAGCCTTGTTGCCCACACCCCCTGTGCACACATACAAGTTTCTCTAGAACGTCACCAGGAATGGGATTACTGAGCTGTAGAGTAAGCGCAAAATAATGCCAAGTTGTTCTTCAAAGTGGTTGTACAAATTGACCCCCTGTCACCAGTGCCAAAGAATCCTTGTTCCGCATAAGTGATCAAATTTGGATTTGTCCTGCTTTGTAAGTTTTGCCAATCTAGTGGACACAAAACAAACTCTTAGTTTGGATTTCGCTGGTTACTAAGACGTTGAACATCTTTGTGTATGTTCGTTGGCTGTTCGTGTTTTCTATTCTTTATGTCTGTTCAAATTTTTAGCCCATTTTTCTTTTTGATTGTCTCTGTCTTACTGATTTGTAGGAGTTCTTTGTATATTTTGGATACTAATCTTTGTCAGTCAGACTGTTACAAACTTTTCCCAGCTTGTGGCTTATCGTTTCACTTTTTTATTGTGAATTTTGAACAGAGTATTAATTCTAATGCAGATGAATGTATTAATATTTGCCTTTATGGTTTGGACTTTTTGTTTCTTGTTTAAGAAATCCTCTCCAGCCCAAATCCATCCCAATCTTTCTACAATGCATATGTATATATATTTAAAAAGGAACATATTGTACATCCTATTTTGCTGTTACTTTTCTACTTAATAATCTAGCATGAACATTTTTACAGCATCGTCGGTAAATGGTTGCGTAGTTTCCCATCACGTGGACAATCCTATCTTTTTCTGAATCCCCTATTGAGGAACATTCACTTTGTTCGCAACTTTTCGTTCTTATCAGCAATGCTGCCAAGAACATCCTGCAGCTGTTGTGGTCCACATTCGTGATGATTTCTTTTAGATAAAGTCCTAGGACAGAAACTGCCCATCCAGTGAAAGGATATATTTTACCAAATTTGCCAGAGGTCTCACTTTTGATTCCTTTCCCGAAAACAGTATGCCACTGTGTTAAACTGCCCATCCCAAGAATCGGCGACGTAGGTGGATGGATGGCACTGGGTAGGGGGTCCTGGAGACTGCATTTTGAGCAGGAGTAGTTAGTGGGCATGTTGATTGCAATGGCATGCTTGTAGATGGTCACCCTGGCAATACAGACTTTACTCACTCCCTTCCTTCCCACACCTCCACAGGTAAGACACCCTTATTAGCTGGTGTTGAGAGAAAAGAGCCAAGAAATGCCCCCGTGAGGCCAGCGTGGGTGATGATTCTCTGCTAATTAATTGTATTTGGAAGGGTGTAAGTTGCTGCCTCAAGGAGACCGTTGTGTGTGGAGGGCTGGAAATGCTGTCTTCTACAGCTCCTGACACCTGGGCTGGGCAGGTAAGGTTCTCAGGAAACGTTTGTCCAGTGAACAAAGGAATAATAATAAAAGAAAAGTTCCCCGGAGAACCCTCATCTTGTGAACTTGAAAACTTTAGATCAGGACTCGCATCTTGCTGGGGGTATCAGACTTTACTACTTAAGCATTTATTTTTATTTTAATCTTTAAAATAAAATTAAAGATTATTTATTTATTTATTTGGCAGAGAGAGACACAGTGAGAGAGGGAACACAAGCAGGGGGAGTGGGAGAAGGAAGAGCAGGCTTCCCGCGGAGCAGGGAGCCCGATGCGGGGCTCGATCCCAGGACCCTGGGATCATGACCTGAGCTGAAGGCAGACGCTTAACGACTGAGCCACCCAGGCGCCCCTTAAGCATTTATTTTAGCGATTATCAATTATATATCCTCTTTTTATAAAAATCGATGCTAATTTTTATTAGTGGCAGCACTATATAGTTTCCCATGAGCATGAATTGGCTTTATTTTTTTTTTAAATGAGGCAATTTAAAGAAAAAAATGTTAAGAAATTGTAGGAAATACAGACAGAACGCTGGTGGGGGCTGGGAAGGTTGAAACTTTGAGAAACTCTGCCTTCATGGAAACCCCTCCTTCAAAGAAGCCTAAGACATGGGTGGATGGGGTCGGGGAGACCGGGGCCTTGCGATTCCAGGCGGAGGGTGCTGGGGGGCTCTGGAGGATTTGGCCATCACATTCAGAGGCTGGGTAATCTGGAGAGGCCCGCAGAGTTTTTCATAGTATTGAAATCATATTCAGGATTAAAAAGTGTGTTTCCCTCTTGATGTCACTAGACACTCATAGCAACTTTGTGACGTTCCTGGCAATGCAACATCACTTTACACAGGGAGACTGAGCAAGAGAAACAGCCACTTGCCTGTGGTCATGGGGTGAGTACATGGGCAAGCATGACTTGGCCCCAGGGCCGGGTTTGGGATTTGTGGGAGGCTGTGTCAGGACTTGGGAATTCTGGGACCAGGACGCCCACAGCCTTTTCATGACAACGATAACAATAGCCATTAACATTTATTGAGCACTTACTGTGTGCTGACTCTCTGCTAAGCACCCTTGGCTGTCTTGATGAACGCCTTATGCTAACCCTGTGTCAGGGGATCCGGCATGATCCCCCCAGAAAGTGTCGAGGAAGGAGTTATTGATTCACGGTGCCTGCTCTTGTAGAAACTTGAATTCTAATAAGGGAGAGGGGAGACAGTGTAACCATGGAAGGCATAAGTGAATGAGACAATTTTACAGAACGATAAAGGCCATGAAGAAAACCAATAGGCAGTATGATATGGTCTCTGGAGGTAGGGAAGGGAGACCCATATGCCCCATATGAGACCATCAGCAGCCGAGGCTTCTCTGAGGAGGTGACATTAGAGTTGGAGCCAGAATGTACTAGATTTGAACCCTGGGCCTTTTGGGAGCCCTGCTCATGAGCCCAAGCCTACCCCAACTTCTGTCTCATGTGGATCATAGAATCTTCTGCCAGAGATGCCTTGCTCCCTTGTTAAGCATTCTTGAAGTTAGTGGCTTATGGGTTGGAATGTCTGGGACCTAGGAATGGAAGGATGAGAGAATATTGGAGCCAGAAGAGGTCTTACCCAAGAGGCTGCCCTGTCCATTTCCAGGGGCTCAACCTAAGTGGATTGGTGCAACACTTGGGAGGTCTCCCTAGGTGATTCCCCAAGCCAGAGGGGAAACCAAGTCCCAAAGAGGAGATGGGTCCAGTTAAGATCTGTGGCGTGTAGTCATGCAGGCTGTGCTGGGCTCCAGGGTGCCCCGCTGGGGACTAAGAGGCTGCCAGGAACCCTGTGGAGGGGCTGTGCCTTTCACCAGGAAGAAGGGCTGCCTGTTTCTAACTCACACAAAGCAATGCTATGGGCTAGTGGTGGCCCTGAGCCCGGTGGAGGATGGTGGGAGAAATTAGCCTCCGTGTCCCTAGTGCTTTCTCCAGCCTGCTTCCTGAGAGGGCAGGAGGGTGGAACACGGTCATGATTTGAGGACGGCGGTGGTCCTCCTTGATTGCAGCAAGGTGTTGTGTGTGTGTGTGTGTCGGGGGGGGCTTTGCATGCTCATCACAGGCCTTATGGGGCAGCAGAGGGGAAGGGCTGGGGCTCCCTGGGGTGTTTGTGGAGCCGACAGGCTGCGGAGTGGGCAGGGTAGGGGGCGGGGGTGGCCCAGAAGGGCCTTATCTCCTCTGGGCCAGTGTCAGCTCCTGTTCCCAGCCTGCAGCCCCGCTGGAGCTGCCAGCCTGAGACTGGGGACTGCAGTGAATTTGCATTTATATTGGAGACTTCTGTTTCCAGGGCCTGGAGGGAGGTGGGTGGCCACCCTGGTCAGCTGAGCGAGATGCAAGAGGGGAGGGGCCTACAGCCCTGTCCTGCCACGGGCACGGGAAGTGGCCGGTGGGTTGGGCCTGCCTGGCCGAGGAACAGTGGCACAGAAGGTTCTCTGGGCACAAGGCCGGCCCTGACAGCCTGCCGGTCCACCCTCCTAGCCGCTTGCCAACATCAGCTGGGAGTTGGCTCTGCCCCACGGGCCTGGGAGAAAGGTCAGAGGCCCATGCCAGCAAGGGACCAGGCAGGGCGGAAGCACTCCTGTGACCCAGGGCGAGTGGGGGGCGTCCGTCTTACCCTCTTCTCAACCCATGAGGCTGCTTCAGCCAAGAAAACCAGGGCTCGGAGGGGCTTGCAGTTAGTCCGAGGTGAACGGGCTTGTAATCCAGTGCCCCCGGAAGCCCCATCCTGGTAATACTCAGGACACTCAGATGCTCTGGGAGGCAACCCCCCTGACTTTGGGGCCGGGAGGAGTTGACATCCCTCATCTGATTTTGGGAGAGACAAAGGAGGTCATCCCAGACCCCTGGCACTGTTGGGACTGGTTTTGTGATGGCTTAGGAGTCATGTTTCATCTTATGGTGAAGTCCATGGTCACGACTAGGTCGAGCCCAGATTTCCCCTGCCTTTGGGGGAGCTTCTCCCTGGGAGTTCTCATAATGGGGAAGGAATGGAGGCAAGGAGAGAAGGAAGGAAAAAGGAAAGAGGGAAGAAGGGAGAGAAATATGAAAGAAAGGAATGGCAGAAGCGATAGAAGGAAAGAAGGAAAAAATGGGAGTGGGGGGTGGATGGAACTAAGGAGAGAAGGGAGGGGTCAGGAGTCGTCAAGATGAGAAGAGAAGTCAAGGCCAGAGGGTGCCAGGGAGAGCCGTCTGGAGCCCCTGCAGGTGTGCTGGTTGCCATTACAGACCCGTCACTGTTGGGAGTCCCCTCTGTGACCTCTCCTGGCTGTAGCATTGAGTGGTGTTCCTCTCCCCGCCCTCCTGCTCTTCCCCTGCAGCTGAGGCCTCCTGACCTCCAGTAGCCGCCTGAGCTCTGCTCCAGGTGGGGGGCCAGTGACGGCCTGGTGGGGGCTCCAGGGAGCAGAGCTCAGGGCCCCGTGGGGTCCTGGGGCTCAGCTCCAGTGACTGGGGCTTTATCTCTATCCCTTTGTGCTTTGCTGCCTCTGGAGGGGGTCTCTGCCTTGCTCCTTGGGTTCTCTTCACTCCCTCCCTCTTCCATCCATCCAGACGGAGGTCTTGGCCCCATTCCCCCAGCCTGCGACTGTGGGCTTACAGCTGACAAACCTCCTGGTCCTGGCTCTCTGTCCAGCAGTACAGGCCCTCCCTGTCTGTCACCAAACAGTCAGGACGGCCTGTTCCACCTGGCAGCCTGGCTATTGCCCAGCTTCGTCTCAGGAAGGGAGGACCAGCTCTGACAACATGCTGCCTGAGTTCAAATCCTGCCGGTGCCTCTTCCTAGCTGTGTGGCCTTGGGCAGGACCCTTTGCCTCTCTGAGCCTCTGACTCCTCATTAATAAATGGGCGTAATGATAGGACCTACCCCTTGGATTGCTTTGTGAATTACATAAGATCATGCATGGAAAGTGCTTGGCTCAGTGCCTGGCGTCCAGTAAGAACCCAAGACATGTTAGCTCTTATTATCCAAGCTCTATCTTTCCGTGCTGGTTCTGGCCTCATGGGGCTGTTAATGCCTTCTGCATTAACCCCTTTATGCCTAGTGTCAGCTGATACGACTGTTTGAACACAAAGAGCACCAGACCCTGATGTTATTTTAACATTTACTGGGTGCTTATGGTGAGCCAGGCATTGTGTCAGTTGTTTAAAATTATAGTTCCCAATTCCTTGATACTCCTCTCATCAAGAAGTAGGGTCTGTGTTCTTCCTGTGACTGTTTCCAGGAACAAAATGTGGCAGAAGTGACTTCTGTATGACTTCTGAGGACAGGTTGGAGGTGGCCATGTCCCTTCTGCTTGGGTCTCAGGGGACACTCCCTCTTGGAACCCAGCCACCACGCTGTGAGGAAGCCTGGGACCCAAGGAGAGGCCACACATAGGTGTTCTGGCCAATAGCTTCAGCTGAACTAGTCTCGATTGCCAGACATGTCAGGAAAGACATCTCTAGATGATTCTGGGAAGACACCTCTAGATGATTCTGGCCCCCAACCCTTGACTCTCTCCAGCTGAGGTCCCAGATACTGTACAACAGAAGGAAACCATCTCCACTGTGCTCTGTCTGAATTCCTGACCCCTAAGAATCTGTGAGCATGAGAACTTGACTACAACACTGTGTTTGGGGTGGTTTGTTACACAGCAGTGAATGCCTGGAACCGACACATTGACTCACTGAAGATCCACAACAATAGGAAGTCGCTGTTCTAATCATCTCCCTTTCAGAGATAAGGGAAGTAAACCCTAAAATGCTTCAGCAAGTTACCTGAAGTCACAGAACTCAGAAGAGGCAGAGCGGGGATTTGTGTTTCACTGAAGAATCAGGCCACATCCTACAAAACCCGGTGGGCCAGAGAGGTGACTGGACATCATCTTGAAGGTCCTGGGGGCCACAGGAAGGCACCAAAGCAGAATTTGTGGGATCAGGAGAGGACACTAAGAAGGTCTCTTGGGTGTCATGTGGAGGGTGGGTAACAAGGGGCTGGAGGTGGCCCATGAGGACAGACAATGCCATCCTGCCATTGTCCTCTCTGCCCTGCCCCTCGAAGCTGCAAGGATAGCAGCAAGATCCCTGGTCTCAGGCCCCCTGGGAGCTCTTCACCTGTCAGAGCCGAGTCTACCCGGGGATGCCAGCCAGTGGGGCTGAGCTGGGCTGTGCCCTCAGTTGGGCTGAGCTAGGTAGCCTGGGCCAGGAGCTTCAGGGCTAGTGTGGGCAGGAAGCAGAAGGCCAGCAGAGTCCTCTGCCCCATACACCTCAAGGTAGGCCACAGAGCTCCAAGATCATCTGTGCTAACTGGATCTGTTTGTTTTGGAGTTGGCCGTGCGTGGCAGAGAGCCCAAAAGAAGAGTGACTTAAAGGAGACAAACAGTGGTTTCTCTTTCTTATGAACAGCCTGGAGGTAGGCAGCCCTAGGCTGACAAGATGGCTCCTCAATGCCCAGGGACCCAAGCTGCTTCTATCTTGTGTTCCACCATTTTCAACACCTTGGTCCAAAATGGCTGCTCATTCTCCAGCTATCATGTCCACATTCTAGCCAAAGGGAAGGAGGAAGAGGCAAAGAATGTTCCCCCTCTCCACAAAGACCTCTCCCAGAAATTGCATATGGTGGTCTTCTTACCTCCTCTTGGCTGGAATGGAGACCCATGGCCACACCTAATGGCGAGAGGCTAGGAACTGTGGTCTCTAGTCTGGGGGTCCATGTGCCCAGCTATATCTAGGGGTTCTAATAACTGAGGGAAAGGGAGGTAGCGAGCATGGGAAACTACCAGCCATAGTGGCAGCCTGGCAGCCAGAGGGATTGTTTTGAAACTCAGATCAGATCATTTTACTTTGCTGTGTAAAATCATTCTATAGCTCCCCCTGCTTCCATGACAAAGTTTACATCTCCATTAAGCTCCCGGGGCTGGCCCCCTGATCTCACCCTGGCCCACCTCTCCAGCCTCATCCTCCCGGATCCGCCCCCGACACTGAACTCAAACCATGCCCACCCCCACCCTCACCCTGGGTCTCCCTTGTGCCCCGATTATTTGGGAAATCCAAATAACGGACAGGATTAGCTACAGAGGCAGTTAGTAGGGTTGTGGTTCTAAAACCCCTACTATGTGCCAGGTCCACACATATATTTTCTCATTTTAATCCTCACCACAGCCCTGGAGGAGGCCAGCACTATTGGGGGCCCCGTTTATAGATAAGGAAGCAGAGCACGTGCTGGGCGGAGCCACATAGCGACCACTCTGCCGCGAGGCCTGGCTGATGAGAAGTGACTTGCTCGGGCATATGGCACTTTACAGTTGGCACAACGCTTTTTCCTTCCACTGTCCCATGTCGTCCTCACAGCTACTGTGCCCCTTTTGCCAATGAGGAAATGGAGGCTCAGAGAAGGACGGTGACTTCCCCAAGGTCACAAAGCCACCTGGTAGCCATGTCTCGATCAATATCCGGGTTTGCCTGTCCCTTGACTCCTGGTATCTGCCCCATCTGCCTCCCCTGGGGAGTGAGGGAGGTGGGCCGCACCTAACCTTCCCTAGTCCTGGTGATGGCGGCAGGGATTCCAGAGTCCAGTTTTCAGATGGGGCAATCGAAGTCCCTGGAGGGAAGGGACTTGCCCAGAGTCCTACACCCCATCAGTGGCTTGCTGCGAAGGGACCGAGGTCTCTTGCCTCCCAGTGCAGAGACCTTGCACACTTGGCTCATTCATGCAACAGATATTATTGAACACCTACTGTGTACCAGGTACTGTGCTAGCTCCTGGGATCACAGCCACAGAGAAAACAGACCTAGATCCCTGTCTCCCCTGGAGCTGACATTCCGGGGCGGGGTGGGGGAGGGGGAGACCGACACTCACCAAATAAATCAGCGGCAGCTACTGTTTTCCCTCTTTTTTCATTCCTTCCACAAATATTTATTGAGAACTATATTTCTGGAAGACAGACACCGTCCTGACTTTCCTGCAGTGAGTCTAGCGGTGGAGACAGGCACTACACGAGGAGGCACATAAATAAACAAGATAAATTCAGATTGTAATAACGGCCGAGAAGAAAACAAGGTTAAGTGCCAGGGAGGGAGGGGGCAGGGAAAGTAGTGGTAGTTGACTTTAGATGGGGCAATCCGGTGAGGGCCTTTCTGAGGAAGTGGCTCTGGAGCTGAGACCTGAAGGGTGTGAAGGGGCCAAGCAGGGTGTTCCAGGGAGAGGGAACAACACACACAAAGGTGCAGAGGCAGGGCAGAACTTGGGGTGAGGGAGGAGCTGAGAGAAGGCCAGGGTGGTTGGAGCAGGGTGGGAGGGGGCAGATCAGAGGGAGAGGTTGGTGGGAGGGAAGGGGCTTGAGAAAGGCCAGGGTGCCATCGAGGGGCACTCAATGGAGAAAGGGAAGACTGGCCCCCTGTGGGGCACCGCTCAGGGAGGCCAGTCATCTCTGCATCTGGGGGTTTCCCAACCGGACCCCCAAGGGGTGGGGGCTGAGCACCTGCTGGCCTGGCACGGCTGCCCCTGCAGAGATACAGCCCCCCCAGCCCCCTGCCGTGGAGTCCCCCTCGGCAGGGTGTCCACCTGCACAGCCCGGCAGGGCATTGTGTGCTGGCTCTGACGGGCACACCTGGTGCTCTCACTAGCCTGCTGGCTGCCTTGATTTAGGGCCTTGTCCTGGTTGGTTCTGGAGCCTATTCCCTGAAGTCTACCAGCTGGTACTAGGCTGGCTGAGGAGGAGGAAGCAGGCTTTGGGGGTGGCCAGGGAAGAAACCACCCCTCATCCTGGCAAGTCCATTGGACCAAGAGAGAAGTGTCCTGAGCATCTTTGAAATCCTGGACCTCTCTTCTCTGGCCATCCTTCCCCTGGCAAAGAACCTGGGGCTCAGGCAGGAAGCAAGGTTCAAGTGCCAGTTTAGTTGCTATGCTTAGAAATGCTCTCTCCCTCTCTGAGCCTCAATGTCATCTGTATAATGGAAGAATTGACCTGGCTAAACTCATCATGTAAATTCTAGAGCCAGACTGTCTGACTCTTTGAACTGTTTAAACTTAGCTAAGTTACTCAGCCTTTTGGTGCCTCATTTTATCCCCCTATAAAATGAGGATATAATAATAGTAGGTATTTCCAGAGTTGTGTCAAGATAGAGTTATGTGTAGCTGTTGCTTGGAACAGGGCCTGCCACATGCTAAGTGCTATATATTTTAACTCCGATTGTTACTGCTATTCAAGTCTTTAGAGAATGTTGTACTAGAAAGACTTGCTGGAGATAACTAAGTCCGTTTGTTTGTAAACTTTGGTCTTTGTTTTTAACAGAGAAGCTCTGCATTGCTGAAGAGAAATTTTACTCAGAGCCCCAGCTGTTCGGAAGTGATGGAAGGGGGGGCGCCCGCCCCACCTGCTCCCCCGTCTCTGTGTCTGCAGCCCCCAAGGGGGCTACTGGAGCATAATTTGAAAACCCTTTCTCGGTTTGTGTCCTTCAGCTCACAGTCAGGGAAACTGAGACTCAGAGAGAGGCAGGGACTAGCCCAGGCCCCACAGGGAGTGAGTCGCCCAGCCTAGCTTAGAGCCCAGATTTCCTGGTCTTCTCAATGCAAGACAAGGGGCAGGGGCTAGGAGAAAAGCGAGGACCAGAAGCTGTTTAGGGGACTGGGTGCATTGTGGCGTCAAGTCATTAGCATGCAAATGACATGCAAATCGATGCAAAACAGCATGTTTTATGCTAATTTGCAGAGTCGAGAGCTTCGACATTTTTGGTAACAGGGCAGCAGTCCTGGTCCCTGGGCATTGCCGAACACGCGTCCCTTTTTTCTTTCTTTCTTTCATTATTATGATGGGGGCCCATAAATCTTGGTTTGGTTGTAACCCTGCCTCTTCTTTCCTGTGAGCCTGGCTCCTGTCCCCCTCAAGGGCTCCCTCCCTAATCCCCTGATCCTGCCTGGGCCCAGAGTCAGGCCTGGGCAGTGGGTCAGAGAACCAGGACTCAGGAGCCACCAGTCATTGCCAGGCAGTATGGTGAACCCATCCTGGAAGTCGCTTCTTGAGGAGTCTGAAGGGCCTGGGGGCTGGGGTGGCTGCTCCTCTGTGCCACCTGGTCTGTGGACATTTGGGACACAACCTCCAGGACCCCCAAACTGTCCCTAAACCCAGGTTTGGTGCTTCCCCTGAGCTCTCACGGCCACTGTGTCTTCTGTGCCACTGTCCATTTAGGGCTGGCCTGCCTCACGGGATGAGCAGCCCAGGGCAGGCAGCTCTGTTCCTTTACTTCTCAGGATGCCCAGTACCAGGGCCACAGGTTTGGGCTGTGTTTGGAGTTTGAATACTGGATCAGTACGTGGAGATCTGGCAGTGTACCTGGTGGTAAGCGTGCAGTCTCTGAAACTCATGCAGCTTGAATGCAAATCCTGACACCACTACTTTTGGAGAAAATGGTAGTACTCGTAGCTGACATTAATTGAGCACCTACCATGTTCCAGGTGCTTTGCTTTGTGCTTGCTGTTTATGCTCTCACTGATAATAGTATCCTACGAGGTGGGATACCATCGCTTCCATTTTATGGAGTAGAGGTTAAATGCCTTGTCCAAGGTCGCATGCCCAGGGGAGTGACTTCCTCACCAGCCAGCACTCAGCAAAGCTGCTGTTACAGGGTACCAGGCCTCTACCTGTGCTATCAGCCAACCTTTTGACAATGTTAAACTTTACCCAAGCCCTGCTGTGCTCCTAGAAAACAGTGATGGTTAAGAAATCCCTCCAACCTTTTGTTTTCTGAAATCCCACTACTCTTCTGTGTCCAGAGAAATGGCTTACCACAAGCAACCACCTTCCTCATCTGACTTAGATCTAAGACTCTCGTCCATCTTTCTCATGACTCTCCTAAGACTTGGACGACTCCCTCATTTGCCTGTGACCTTTCTTCTTTTGCCTGAACCTGCTGTTAAAGCCAAAGACTCTCCTCTTCCCATTCTTTGTCTCGTGGTTGATTAGCTGAGATTAGAACTGTTTGTGCCATCTGAAAGAAGAAACAAACATTTCCTGTTCAGCTGACCAAGGAGCCTTCCCCCATTGCAAGACAATCCCAGCTCTAAATTCCCCACCTGTAACCCGTATGCTCCTCCCTGTAAGTCTAAGGCAAACGCCCCCTGCTTGGACATCTGGATCCTGGGATCTCCGGTGCCCTCCCTACTGCAATAGCTTGAGTAAAATCATCCCCCACATTGTCCGGTGTATTTTGTCTATGACGCTTTCCACAGTGACATTTCCCACTTACGGCTCCGGCCCTGTAAGTGTCCTGTGTGTGACCTTGGAGCACTTCCTTAGCATCTCTGTGCCCCGGGCCCCTCCTCTACAAAACGGGATGCTCAGCTCCCTAGCCCTACCTCCTCAGGTTGTGAAACCAAAGATCACACCAGGAAGCGCTTGGCGCGGTGCCCGGCACAGAGCGCGCGCTCCAGAAATGTCAACCATTGTGCGTGCAGGCGAGGGGACTGGACGGGGCCTGCGGGGAACACACGGCAGGCGGAAGTGGGGGGTCGAAATCACGTCTGGAGACCTCCGCTTCCCTCCCGTGCTGGGGGGGTGCCCGGTTCCCCCGTCCCCCCCTCCGATCGCAAGTGGGGCGGGGGCCACACTCCTCACTCCTCCCCTCCTCGCCGCCCGCCTTTGATTGTGGCGAGCAGCGAGTCGCGGAGCAAATTAACTTTTTGCACACTTCATTATGCGCCGCCCCGCGGCCCCAGGGGCCGCGGCCCCGCCCCCGCCCCGCGCCGACAACTTGATTGGGCAATTAATCTTCGCGCCCCCCGCCCCCCCGCGCGGCCCCGGGCCTTTGTGCGCCTGCACGGCGGCCGCGGGCGCCCGCCCGGCCGCCCGGTCTGCTCGCGCTGATAAGGCGCCCCGCGCCGCCGGCCCCCGCCTTTGTCAGGGCGCCGGGAGGCCCGGCCGCCGCGCTGCCGTCTCGCACCCCGTCAGCGCGCCCCCGCCCCTTCGGCTCGGTCCATCTGTTTGAGCTGCACAATCCTCCAGCGGCCGGGGGGCTGGGGGAGGGGTCTCGCTCCTGGGCAGGGAGCCAGCACCCCCACTCCACCCGGCCGCCCCATGTGTGAGGAGTGACGCCCCCGAGCCCCCGACACACACACGCGCGCGCGCGCACGCACACACACGCACACGCTCGCGGGGCCGCCCAATTAAGCAGCGCGGTAGTAATTAAGGGGGGCCGCGAAGCTCAGTAGCAGTCTGAGGAATGGGGAGGAGGCTTCCCAGCAGTGTCCAAAAAAGAGGGGATCCTGCTACCCATCCTGTACCCCAGGTGTGTAGCGCCTGGTTCTTGGCTTGGGGGTCTGCAGGCTTCAATGGCTAGAGCGGTGGTGGAGGCGGGGTGGGAGGGAGAGTCCCTGGGAATTTGCCTGATAGATCGTGCCTCTTTGTGCATTTTCCTGGGGTTTTGCCAGCAGTTGACCCAGCCTCAAAAAGGCATTCTGATTCCGGTAATGTTGAGAACCCGGGTCCTTAATGGAGGGTAAATCCGAGGCTATTGTAGAGGCCCATGGCAAGGGGTTCAGAAAAAATGCTCCCCACTCACTACCTGAGATTGTGTGTCAGGGAAGGACTCTGTGTCCAGGGATGGTGGAGGGGATGGGTGGGGACCAGGGTTGGTGCAGCGCTGGGCACACAGCAAGTGCTCACAGGTGTTGGTTCTTGGTATTTTCTGTGGTTTTCCCTGGATGGGCCCAGGGCCGCAGTTAAACACGGATGGGTGAAAGATGGTGCTGGAAAGAGGTCCTTGAGTTTCATCACTCTCCTGGGCAGCAGGATAGAGTGGTGCCTGGGCATGGCCTCAAAATCTGTGGTCCCCGCAGAGCTTGGGGCTGGGGGGGGAGGGGGAAGCATCAGCACCAGCATGCCAGGGTGTGGGCAGAGGATTCAGTCTTCACTAGTGCTCACAGAGGCTGTGACCCGGTGTTGGAAGAATCCCTGTGCATGGGGGCTGAAGAAGCAGCTTCATCTGTGCAGTCCACCAGCAACACGGTTGGAAGACTTGCTGTGGGCAGAGTCCACGGCTGCCCCACAGGGTGAGGACAGCGTGAACAAAACAAACTGTTGGCGGCCCTCATCGACACACAATTTGGTTTGGGAGATGGATGAGAAGGCAAACACATAAGACCTGAGGTTCAGTGGGTGATAAGAGCTGTAGATAAAAACAAAGCAGAACAGCTGAGGATTGTGCGGACTCCACTTGCTGGATCCCTCCCACCCCGACCCCAGCAGAATGCCGCATTGCCAGGGCAGTGAAGTCTATACTCCTGGGCCTGGAGATGTATACCCTCTGCCCCATATCTCCCACTCCCAGGGACCCAGCTTCCCTAGCCGGTCTGGGGATTGTGGGGCAGGGTTCCCTGGGATGATGGGCAGTCCTCAGTAGGCTGCAGACTCTCCCCCTTATTCCCGTGGAGCTGGAAGTGGCAATCCCCTCTGATAATGACAGCCTCCAGTCTTGCGTGACTGAAAGGCCTCACGGGCCCACTGTCCAGAAGGGGCCCCGTAAGCAGGAGCTGAATTAAAATGGAGAAATAAGAAATATAGCCTCGCTCCCCACCCCACCCCCCTCACTCCCCTCATTCCCACAGCCCCTGAGGCCATGGGTGGCTAGCTTCTCAGTCCCTTTGCTGAGCTGAGTTAGTTAGCTGGGTATACACCTCTGTATGGATACTATTAAGGGACGCTCAGAACCAGCAGAGGAATAATAATAATAATAAAAAAAAAATGCTGTTTGACTCTGAACAGCCCCCTCTCCAAACCACATTCCCACCCCCCCAAGCAGGTTTAGACCCCTCGTCAACCCGCGTCCCTGATTCTGATGTTCTGGCTCTAAACATCCCCAAATTCTAACATTGTAGGCTTTTGATTTTCTAGACTATTGACATTCTATGCATCTTACTCAAACATTCTGGGATTCTGCCCCTATGTTCTAGGAATTCTGGGCCTCCAATATTGATTTTGTTGGGTTCTAACCAATGAAATCACAATAAAGACTACATGCAAAGTCACAGGGCGCCTGGGTGGCTCAGTCCGACTCTTGGTTTCCACTCAGGTCATGATCTCTGGGTCGTGAGATCGAGCTCTATGTTGTGCTCCGCGCTCAGCGCAGAGTCTGCTTGGGGTTCTTTCCCTCTCCCTACCCCTCTGCACCCATCCGAGCTCGCACTCCCTCTAAAATAAATAAGATCCTTAAAAAAATGAGACTACATGCAAAGTCACATAATACTAGTCATAATAACAGCAATTAACAGTCTTTCAATCATGTTTTTATTCAACAGATTTTTCTTTTGAGAATTTTCTAAAACAACCAGTGTCAGACACTGTTCTAGGCATTATACAAATAAATTAATTAAAATAAATATTTTGTCAGAAGGTAATGTATGCAGGAGAGACGGGTAGGGAGTGAGGGGTTGCAATTAGAATTGATGGTCAAGGTAGGACACACGAAGAAGGTGACATTTGATTTTCTATTTGTTCTTTCAATTATTTGGATTTGAAATCTCAGTCTGTAATTGAGGATTTCTTTCTGCTTGCAAGTCTATCAGTTTTTGCTTCATGTATTTTGAATCTCTGCCATCAGGGTCATAAACATTTAAAATGTTATGTGCTTTTGATTAATTGACCTCTTATTCATTATAAAATGACCTTATATCTATCCCTGGTAAGATTTTTTGCTCTGAAATAACCTTTGTTTGATATTAAACAGCCACCCAATGTTCTTTCTTTTTTTTTAAAGTATATATTCTGATACCTTTAGGAGTTGGATCATCACAAGTTCACAACGATTTAACACTGGCTTTCTCTAGACTAGGTATTCAAAGTCAGCTTTCTTTTTTCTGAGTGTGTTTGTGGGTTTTTTCACCCAAACTTTCTCCCTTCCTTTCCTGTTAGGAGCTGATTTGTGTCTCCCCAAAATTCATATGTTGAAGGCCTAACCCCCATTACCTCAGAATGTGACTATGTTTTGTTGACAGGACCCTTATTGTGGTAAATAAATTAAAATGAGGCCTTTAGGATGGGCCCTAATCCAATCTGACTGGTGTCCTTAGAAGAGGAAATTTGGGGGGGCACTGGGTGGTTCAGTCAGTTAAGCATCTGACTCTTGATTTTGGCTCAGGTCATGATCTCAAGGCTGGTGAGATCTAGCCTGCATTGCACTCCGTGCTGGGCATGGAGCCTGCTTCTGATTCTCTCTCTGCCTCTCCCTCTGCCCCTCCCCTCCACTCACATGCGTGCGCGAGAGCACTCTCTCTCAAATAAATAAATAAATAAATAAATAAATAAAAGTTAAAAAAAGAAGAGGAAATTTGGATAAACAATAGACACAAGGGATGTGTGCTCACAGAGGAAAGACCACATTAGGACACAATCAGAAGGCAGCCATCTGCAAGCCAAAAAGAGAGACCCCAGAAGAAATAAAGCTATTGATATTTTGATCTTGGACTTCCAGTCTCCATAAATGTGAGGAAATACGTTTTTGTTGTTTAAGCCACTTTGTGTTCTTTTGATTAGTGCTAGCATGGTATATTTTTTCCATCCTTGTACTTTTAACGTGTGTCTTTATATTTAAGGTGTTTTTTTTGTTTTTTTTTTTGTAGGTGGCACATATTTGGGTCTTTTTAAAAAATCCAATTGGGCACTCTACTTTTTAATTGGAGGTGTTTAGACCATTTGCATTTAATGTGATTATTGATATGGTTAGATTTAAGTCTATTTGTTTGCTCCCTATTTGTTTTCTATTTGTCCTATCTGCTCTTCATTTCCTTTTTCTTATTTTTCTGCCTTATTTTTGATTAATTGTGCATTTTTTGTTATTCTCTTTTCCCTCCTTTGTTGATTTATTAGCTGTAATTCTTCATTTTGTTATTTCAGTGTTTACATTAGGATTTATAGTATATACCTCTAACTGCCCTCAGTCTATCGTCAAGTGATATTATACTACTTCATGTGTAGTATAAGGACCTTATAATAGTACACTTCCCTTTCTTTCTTCCTGATTTTGATTTTATTGTCCTATATTTTAGTTATGTAGATGTTACAACTCCAAAAAATATTATTGTTGTTGTTGAAACAGTAAATTATCTTCTAAGGACATTAAATAATAAAAATCTTATATATTTACTCATGTAATTAACATTTGTGGTGCTCTTTTTTCATTTGTGTAGATCCGCATTTCCATCTGGTATCATTTTCTTCTGTCTAAAGCATTTCATTTATCACTTCTTGTAGTGCAGATCTGTTGGTGAAGAATTCTTTCAACTCTGTATGTCTGAAAACATTTTTATTTCACCTTCATTTTTGAAGGATATTTTAACTGCGTATAGAATTTTATGTTGATGCATTTTTTTCTTTCATTGAATTAAAAGATTTGCTCCACCATTTTCTCCCCTATCCTGTGTCCAACACGAAATATGCCGTTACACTTGGGGGACTCAGTTGTTAAGCGCCTGCCTTCGGCTCAGGTCATGATCCTAGGGTCCTGGGATCAAGCCCCACATCTGGTTCCCTGCTTGGTGGGAAGCCTGCCTCTCTGTCTCCCACTCCCCCTGCTTGTGTTCCTTCTCTTGCTGTGTCTCTCTCTGTCAAATAAATAAAATCTTAAAAAAAAAATAAAAGAAATCTGCCATTATCCTGATCTTTGTTTCCCTGTATTTAACAAGCCTTTCTTCTCTCTTTTTAAAACATCTTCCTCTTTGTCACTGGTTTTGAGCAATTTGATCATGATGGATAATTTTCTTTCTGTCTCTTTTTAAAAATTAAAAAAATTTTTTAAAAGATTTTATTTATTTATTTGAGAGGGGGAGAGAGAGAGTGTGTGAGTAAGAGCGCAAGAGCAGGGGGAGGGGGCACCTGGGTGGCTCAGTCAGTTAAGTGGCTGCCTTTGGCTCAGGTCCTGGGATCGAGCCCCTCATTGGGCTCCCTGCTTAGCAGGGAGCCTGCTTCTTCCTCTCCCTCTACTGCTCCCCCTACTTGTGCTCTCTCGTTCTCACTCTGTCAAAAAAAAAAAAAAATCTAAAAAAAAAAAAAAGGCAGGGGGAGGGAGAAGCGGACTCCCTGCTGAGCAAGGAGCCCAACTCGGGGCTCAATCCCAGGACACTTGGATCATGACCTGAGGTGAAGGTAGACACTTAACCGACTGAGCCACGCAGGCGCCCTGATTTCTGTCTCTTGTGCTTGTGATTTGTTGAAACTCTTGGATCTGTAGGTTTATATCTTCTATCAGATTTGGAACCTCTCAGCCATTCTCTTTCAAATATTTCCTTTGGGTATTTCAGTTACACATTAGGCTGCTTGAAGTTGTTCCACAGCTCCTGATGCTCTTCTTTATTTTTTATGATTATTAATTTTACCCCTCTCTGTGTTCCATTTTGGGTAGTTTCTATTTGCTATGTATTCAAATTCATTCATCTTTTCTTCTACTGTGTTTAGTCAGGCATTATTCCCAGCATATTTTTCATTTCAGACATTGTAGTTTTCATTTCTAGAAATTCCATTTGGATCTTTCAGTGTTTTCTATGTGTCTTTTTAAGTTTTAAACATACAGAATACAGTTTTAATAATTCTTTTAATGTTCTCATCCACTACTTCTGTGTCAGTTTCCAATGATTCATTATTGTCCTCATTATCGATCATCTTTTCTCGTTTCTTTGCATGCCTGGTAATTTTTGTTTGGATGCCAAACACTGTGAATTTTACCTTTGTTGGATGCCATATATTTTTTATATTTCTATATTTTCTTGAATTTTGCTCTGAGATTCAGTTGCATTACCTGGAAATAGTCTGATGCTTTCAAGTCTTGCTTTTGTGATTTGTTGGGTGGGTTCAGAGCAGTGCTCTGTTGAGGACTAATTCCTTACCAAGACTGAGAAAAGACCTTCCTGAACACTGTAACCAGTGCCCCATGGGTTATGATTTTTTTCTATTTGGCTCTGTTTTTGGTCCTGTGTGACTGTTGGATACTGTTCTCTAGTCTTCTCCCATGTTTTTTTTTCCCAACCAGAGTAGTTTTCCCAACCAGTGCTCAGCCTAATACTCCAGGAGGACTTTCTGCAGATTTCTGGGATCATCAGCTTTCTCCTCTCTGATACTCTGTCCTGCAAACTCAGTTCCCCTTCGTCTTCCTGGACTCTCAGCTGAATTTCCTTAACTCAGGGAATCTTCTGGGTTTCACCTAGGTTTCCCCTTCCCTGCAGTAGGATCTGGAAACTCCTCCCAGGCAGTATACTTGGGGCCCTTATAGGGTTTATCTTGTTTGCTTCCGGTCTGTCAGAGATCGCTTTATTGCCTGATGCCCAGTGTCTTGAAAACTATCATTTCATATTCTTTTGCCTGGTTTGTTTGTGCTTGTTTGTTTGTTTCAGGTGGGAGAGTAAATCCAGTCCCCAGTACTCCATCTTGGGTGGGAGCAGATGTCAGAAGGGGACATTTGAACACAGACTTGAAGGAGGTGATGGAGTGAACCATGACAATATGGGGGCTGGGAGAGGAAGAGGATCCTGGGCAGTAGGAACAGCAAATACAACAGCTCTGTGCTTACGTGCCTGAGAGTGTTTGAGGAACAGAAGGAAGCGAGTATAGATGGAGCAGGGGATGCTGGGGGGAGGGGGGTGCGTGGTGAGAGGGGGAGGAGATGCCAGCTTTTGTAGGGTCTTACAGGCTGTGGTAGGAACTTTGGCTTTTATACCAAACAAAATGGGAGCTATGGGAAGGTTTTGAGAAGAGAAGAAACATCTTTTGACTTACATTTTACAGGATCTCTGAATTGACTGAAGTAACTGAATTAATGGAGAGATGCAGGAGTGAAAGCTTGAGACAGCTGGGAACTGATGCACTAAACCAGGCAACAGATGATGGTGACTGGGATATACCATTAAGGGGGTTAGTAACTAGGAGGGGGCTTGAGGGAGGCTTCTGGGGTGCTCCCATGCCTCTTTATCTTGATCTCTGTGGAGGTTACATCACATGCTCACTGTGTGAAGGTTCATTGATCTGAATGTACATGTCCAGTTGTGGTCTCATCTACATGAACATGACATCTCAATTTAAAAAATAAAATAGATGTGGGGAGCCTGAATGGCTCAGTCGGTTAAGCGACTGACTCTTGGTTTTGGCTCAGGTCATGATCTCAGGGTCGTGAGTTTGAGCCCCCATTGGGCTCTATGCTGGGTATGGAGCCCACATAAAAAAAAATAATAAAAAATCAATAAAACAGAAGGATAAGGGTGGCATGACCAGGCTGTTATCAGTGGAGGTGGAAAGAAGTGAGTAGATTCTGAAACTCTTTTATAGGTAGATCCAATAAGATTTGAGGATAAATCTAATGTTAGATGGAAGAGAAAGGAAAGGGTCCAGGATAATGCCATGGGAGGGTTTGAGAATCTTTTTTTTTCCACCAGTGTAGTTTGTGTGATGGATTTTGGAGCTATGGGTGGTCACCTTTGCCTCCACGAGGTTAGAGTCTCCCTGAGAGTGAAACTAACAATGAAGGAATCAAAGTCAAGGGGTGCCTGGGTGGCTCAGTCAGTTGAACATCTGATTTTTTTTTAAATTTTATTTTATTATGTTATGTTAATCACCATACATTACATCATTAGTTTTTGATGTAGTGTTCCATGATTCATAGTTTGTGTATAACACCCTGTGCTCCATGCAGAACGTGCCCTCTTTACAGCAATTGCACTACTGGGTATTTACCCCAAAGATACAAATGTAGTGATCCGAAGGGATACGTGCACCCCGATGTTTATAGCAGCAATGTCCACAATAGCCAAACTATGGAAAGAGCATTTGATTCTTGATCTCAGCTCAGGTCTTGATCTCAGGATCATGAGTTCGAGCCCCATGTTAGGCTCCACAATGGGTGTGGAGCCTACTTTAAACAAACAAACAAACAAACAAACAAACAAACAAACAGAAATCAAAGTCAAGGGGTGCCTGGGTGGCTTAGTCACTTAAGCGTCTGACCCTTGGTTTGGGCTCAGCTCATGATCTCAGGGTTGTGGGATCAAGCTCTGTGTTGGGCTCTGCCTTCAGTGGGGAGTTTGCTTGAGATTCTCTCTCTCCCTCTGCCCCTCCCCCACTCAGGTGTGCGTGCACATGCTCTTTCTCTCTCTAAAAATAAATAAAGTAAAAAAAGAAATCAAAGTCAAGATAGAGGGAGAGACAGGATCTTCACAGTAACATGTCAGCACCTGGGGGCACCTGGGTGGCTCAGTTGTTTGAGCCTCTGCAGAGGATCTTGGGGTCCTGGGATTGAGCCCCGTATCAGCTCCCTGCTCCGTGGGGAGCCTGCTTCTCCTTCTCCCTCTGCCCCTCTCCCTCACTTGTGCTCTCTCTCTCTTAAATAAGTAAAATCTTAAAAACAAAAACATGTCAGCACCTGGGTCCAGCCATGCCTGAAAGCCAATAACCTGGCCTTCTCAGTTATATAAATCAATAATTTCTTTTTTTTCTTTCTTTCACCTGTGACTGAAGAGTCCAGACTGATACGACTTCCTTGCATGGAAAGAGCATTTGATTCTTGATCTCAGCTCAGGTCTTGATCTCAGGATCATGAGTTCGAGCCCCATGTTAGGCTCCTGCTTTCCTCTATGTACACCATCGCGGGGACCCTCTATAGAAGCCATTTCTTGTCCTTTTTCAGCACCTGCCCTGCACTTTCTTTCCTCTGGACCTTTGCTCCTATGGGACTCTCTAGAATGCCCTTCTTTCCTTGCCTCCTGCTCTCACATCAAAACAGTCCTCCTATTCAAATCCATCCTGACTTCATCAGCTGAAAGGTGGACCTGACAGGGCCCTTAGACACCAATCCTCCACCATTGTATGGATGGGATAGTGCAGTCACTCTGTGAGACAGGGACAGATTTGTGGCCAGGATTCCAGGGTTCTGATTTCCTCAAGGCTCTTCTGCAATCCTCCTTGTTCAGCCTTTTCTGTCCTTACCCTCACTCAGGACCGAACAGAGCTCTTCCTGACAACTTGCCTTCTCTCTCACACTGCGGGCCTTTGCACGTGCTGCTTCCTCAGCTTGGGCTGCCTTATTCCTCCCTATCCTCCTGACAAAGTTCCCCCTTGAACTTGGAGACGCTACTCAAGGATCAGACTTCTGGAAGTCTTCCCTTATTCCCAGGGTAGGTTAGTGTCCTGCCAGATGCCCCCAAGGCCACCTCTGGTGCCTTCATGAACCCACTTACCCCTCTGTATTGTGGGTGTGTTTCGGGCAAGGCGGGTGCTGTGGTCGTTCCTGCAAAGAAGGTTCCCAGGTAGCGTTTGTTAATTGACAAGTGTGGACGAGAAAGGACCCTGCTGGGATGGGGGATAGGCCTGGGCTGGAGACAGGGGTCCGGCCACCACCCCTTTCTAGCTCTGTGGTCGTAGGCAAGTCATTTCCTCTCCTTGAGCCTCAGGTTTTTCAGCTGTTAAAAGGACAGGACAGGGGCGCCTGGGTGGCTCAGTTGGTTGGGCGACTGCCTTCGGCTTGGGTCGTGATCCTGGAGTCCCGGGATCGAGTCCCGCATCGGGCTCCCTGCTCGGCGGGGAGTCTGCTTCTCCCTCTGACCCTCCCCCTTCTCATGTGCTCGCTCTCTCATTCTCTCTCTCAAATAAATAGGTAAAATCTTAAAAAAAAAAAAAAAGGACTGCACATCATAGGGTTTAAAACTTAAGCAGCCCGAATTTGAATCCTGGCTGCGTGACCTTAGGCAGATTACTTAAGCTCCCTCAGTTTCCTCATTTGCAAAATCAGGATAATCAATACACCTGCCTTGTAAGGCATTTGTGAGTGTTAAATGAGTGAATATTTATCGAGCTCTTAGAACTATATTGGCACATCTTATAAGAATCCCCAAATAAGCATAGAACAACAGAAACCCTTGCCTTCCTGAGAGGAGATGAGAGTCACAAACCATGAAGTGCTGTATGAACGGACTCTGATTGCTCTCACTAAGAAAGCTGCCTGGAAAAGGCTGATTCTGACACTCACTAGGTGTGTGTCCTTGGAGAAATCATGCCATTGCTCTGGGCCTCAATTTTCCCATCTATAAAGTGGACAGGTGAGTTTAGGACCCTTGGGGGTGAAACGCTTAGCCTCTCTGAGGCTCGTGACTGAATCCGTGGATAATCGCATGTCTGTCAGGGGACCCCGGTGAGGGTTCCACAGGACAGTGTCTGCAGAGGATGTGCCGACCAGGCCTGCCGCACAGTGAGTGCTCAGGAAAAGTGCCTATCCTTAGTGCCACTGTTATTTTGGCCCTTGCATTCCAGGCTTCCCTGAGGCAGGCCTGGACAGGGGATATGCTGGGTACCCATAAAGGAAGGCCCTAGCACATCACCCTCCTGCCAGGATAGAAAAGCGAAGGCAGCTGTGTGAAATGTCTGCCTGCCTCTGAGCCTCATCTGATGGGCTGCGGCATCAGGGAGAAGGACAAGCCCACAGGGGCCTTGGGGCCTGTCACATATGACCACCTCACTCTTGTCACCTGCCACCTGCTAGGACCCGGGAGTGGGGATGCTGAAGTGAAAAGAGAGAGCAAGATCCAAATCCTGGCTGCTTCCCCTTCTTGCTGTGTCACTTTGGGCAAGCCTCTACACCTCTCTGTCCCGTTTCCTTACTTGTCACATGATGAGGCTTTAAGCAGCCTAGAGGGGAGGGTATGGCTCCAGATCAGGAGGGGTGATTGTTGGCTGAGGCTGAGGCTGGGAGGCCAACAACACAACCCATTCCTGGACCTTTCCCCAGGGTAAGTGAGAGGCAGTTGGGAGCACAGAGGCCTCTCCCTCCAGGTCCTGAGGTGGAGCACAGACTGGCTGGCGGAGGCCCAGGGCTCATCTTGGGATGGAGACAGATTGGCAGACAAAGAGGAGGCAGGCGAGCAGGGCTGGGGTGCCCCTGGGGAGGAAAGGGAGAGGGAGGGGTGGGGAGCAGGAGGGAGGAAGGCAGGGCTGGATGCAGCCTCACAAACCCAGCGCCTGTGAAGTCTCCAGCTGGAGGCTGGGACTGGACCCTTCCCCTGAATGGGGTGGGGAGGGGGGCCTGTTGGTTCCCTCCTCTGGATTTGGGGGAGGGAGGGACCTGGGGGGGTGAGACTGTGATCAAGCCTTGTCCCCTTCCCACAAAACACAGCCCCGCCCTGGCCACCCTGTGACTGCGACGTCTTAACAGTAGCTCCCCGCCGTGGCAGCAGTGCTCAAAGTCCTGACATGTACGTGTCGTCCCCGTTCCCAGGAGATGCGGCTGCTGCGGCCTCCGGGGGACACTTTGAGAACCACCGCTGCATCGCGTGCCCAGTCCGGTTGGGTGCCTGTAGGTGCAGACCCTGAGATGGAGCTGGCATGGTAAGAGGCTTGTCGGGCCAGGGCGCCTGTGGAGGGAAGACAGAGCGGGAGGGCCTCGGCCAGCCGTGCAGGGCAGGTGGCGGGAACCCAGCGGGGAGCTCCGGAGAGGAGTTCACCCCCTATAGGAGCCCGACATTGGGCAGCAATGGCCAGGCCCTGGTTCCCCTGCTGGCTCGGACCCCGCGGGGATTGCCTACGAAGGGCGAGGCCTGGCTCAAAAGCGGAGGGGGATCCTGAAGGTGCTGCAGCTGGAGGCTGTCAGCTAGCCGCGGACCCTGCACCTGAAGGACATGTTCTTTCTGGAAGGGAGACTGGGCACCCCGTCCATGGCTACCACCGGCGTCCACTGTGTGCAGGCTCTGGGCGGAGCATTTACCTGGATGAATGCAGTTTCCGGCCCACCCTGAGAACTCAAATATAGCTGGCCCCATTTAATAGATGGGAAAAATGAGGCACTGAAAGATTAAGTGATCAGCCTAGTAGTGGAGCCAGGATCTGAACCCCTCTCATGCCAGTCTTCATGCCTTGCAACTACCCTGAAAGGTGAAGAACATCAGCCTTTTTTACAACTGAGGAATCTCAGGTATGGAGAGGTCAATGACTGCCCTGATCAGGCAAGTGAAGTAAGTGGAGGCTCTGGGATTTGAACCCTGTGCTGACCC
Organism: Callorhinus ursinus; assembly: GCF_003265705.2. NCBI lineage: Eukaryota > Metazoa > Chordata > Mammalia > Carnivora > Otariidae > Callorhinus > Callorhinus ursinus. Next base: position 14,713,665 of record NW_027397100.1, read on the forward strand.
ATCTCTTCTAATTTCAAGGTGCCATCTGTTGAATGTTTCTGGGGAGATACAATAGCAGAATTTTGGGCCTGGAAGGAGCCTCCCTAACAATCCTCCCGTGGGGACACCAAGGCTTAGCCACGTCTCAGTGCCTCTCTGAGCCCTAACGGGGCTCCCTGCTGTGTGTGGGATGTATCCACCCATCATTCATGCATTCAGCACGCAGCGATGGGCACCTGTGGGCCCACCCTCCAACCCAGGGCACTTGCGGTACAGTGGGGAGGCAAGCATGGTACCAGGTGTCTACATAGACATTGGGGCTGCACTGGGGATTGGGAAAGGTGGCCAACACATTTAGAGATGCATTTGGGGAGGCTTCCTGGAGGAGGTAGCCTGAGAGGAGAGGTGAAAAGGGCATTCCAGGCAGAGGAAGGAGCAGAAGCAAAACGGCTTGCTGATGGGAGAATTCATACTGCTGTTAGGGAATTGATGGGAATCAGTAAGTCTGGATGCTGTGGCCAGGAAGGTGGTGGAAAGTGGAAGTCTGGCCTGGCCAGTGTGGTCAAGTGCTGGACTTGAAACCAGACCCCAGCTCTGTGCAGGGTAGGGCCACTGTCTGCGGGAGAGCTGTCAGCTCCAGGGCTTTGACTTCCCCAGGATTCCCTCTCGCTTCTCTGACTCCTCTGTGGCTTCCAGACCCTGCCAGGGCCCCCACGATCTCTTCTGATTTTCAAGCCCTTGTTCAATTCTAATAAAGTGGACCTGTGTAATCAGCAGGGTTTTGTGCAAATGGCAGAATGGGACTTCTAAGGCTGGGTCATAAAATGTCTTGTAGCTTCTGTCTTGGTCTCGGGTTCGATCAGCTGGGGAATCCAGCTGCCAGGCTGTGGAGTCACTCAAGCAGCCCATGGAAAGGCCCGCATGGCAAGGAACTGAAGTCCCCCCTCCAGCTGGGGCTGACTTGCCCATCCCATGAATGAGCCACCTTGGAAGCAGAGCCGGCAGCGTCAGTCAAACCCTCAGATGAGTGCAGCCCGCAAACCAGCCAGCCAAATGGATCCCAAATTCCTGACCCAGAGAAATCATGAGACCTACTAAATGACTCTTGGTATGAGTCCCTAAGTTTTGGGGTGATCTGTTCTGCAGTATCAAATCAGGAGGGATTCTCCACATCCTTTCTTGGCCCCTGTTACTCTGCCTTCTCTAAATTGTTCATTCGGTCATCTACAAATATTTACCGGACATCTACTATGTGCCAGGCAACAGAGATAAACAGGTTACAACACATCAGGCCCCCGCCCTCAGAGTCCCAAGATTCATGCCCCCTGTTCTGTGATTTGCTAAATTCATTAAGTCACTCTTTGACTGTTTGAGCTGAATGTCTCAGAATGACCTTTTGGGAGACCTAACCTCTTTTGAGAGTCTCGTAGAAACCAAAGTTTCTCCTCCAGAGAAGTTCAGATACACACAGAATTAAATTGAGGTACAAATTCAGAGGGATCCCAGGCCATCCCAAACCAGACTTTAGGCCCCCAGACTCCGAAGACCCAGCCGGCCCCCACAAACGTGTAGCCCTAGCGAGGAGTCAACAGTGCCCCAGCCTCTGAGCTGCTGTTCGCTTCTGTAGAGTATGTAGCCCACGTGGAGGGCTTGGTGGAGGCTGAGCCCTGGGCCTGGGCTCTCCCTTCCTCTCCTCTGCATTCTCAGCAGGATGCCCCTGCAGGAGGCTGGTGGGCCTTGGGCGGCCCTGCCTGGAAGGTTCGTTTAAGAGGAAGAGCCAGAAAGCCCTTTGGTTGTGTGCAGGCCGACTCCTCCAGCCCAGCTTGGCCTGCTGCTAAAGTTGAGGGCTCAGCCTCACGATGGAGCACAGAAGCTGGAAGTACTTGAGAACACAGCCCTGGGGCAGCCGCTGGACCAGCAGCCCCTCTCGGGGAAGCCGCTCTTTCCAGGGGACCAACCTGCCCTGATGTGGAGGTCAGGGCTGTCCCCAGCCCCGTGTGTGACTCAGGAAGCAGCTCATGCAGCTGGGGGGAGGGTGCGGGGAGGGTGGGGAGGGGAGAGGGCGGGTGGAAGGCGGCCTCCTTCCCCCTCCCAAGTTCTTACTTCTCTCCCTCCTCCTTGATTCACTCCCTGATGTCTTTCCTCTTCCATCTTTGCTTTCTTTCCTGCGGTTCCTTTTTCTTCCTCCTCTCTGTTTTCTCCTCCTCTCGGTTTTTTTTTTCTTTTTTTGATCTAGTCTTTTTCCTCCTTCCCCCCTCCTTTCCCTCCTCTTTATCTCCATGATGATTAAGAGCCTGGATTCTGGCTGACCTGGGTTCGAATCTCAGCTCCACCACCTACCGGCTGTGTGACCTTGGTCAAGTTACGTAATCGCTCCGTGGTTTGGTTTCCGGGGCTGTAAAATGCGATCCTAACAGTCTCTGTCTTGGAGGTTTCTCTGAGGAGTAACTTAGACCAGGGCCCGGTCCCTGTGGGTGCTAGGTGTCTGCTCCTTCCCATTAATGCTCTTCCCGCCCGCCTTTTCTTCTCCTGTCAATGCTGCCTCCCTCCCTCCCTGCCTCCCTCCCTCCCTCCTTCCAGACTCTGTGGCCCTGTGCTTACCCCTTGTCCCCCAGGCATCTTGCTGGCTGCCCCATCCTTTCACTGTGCAGAGAGGAGGGGGGCCCAGGCTCGGGGCCAGGCTGCCCCAGGAGCAGTTGCTGAGCCAGGTGGTTGGAGCTCTTCCCTGGGCCCCGCCCACCACGAGTGCGAGGAGCTGCCTTTGTGCCACCGAGTGACAGTCTCTCTTGGCGCATTTGGCAGAACCGTGCATCTGGCCCGGGTGCAGCTGAGATGCTCGGCCTGGCAGGCAGCGGCCTCGGGAGGCAGGGTGCTCTGGGATGCCCTTGCCATCCACCTGCGTGGCCCTGCAGGAAGGGTGTGCCCAGCCCCACGGGAGCCCCCTGGTGCCCGGCATGGTGCCCACCACGCGGCGGGAGTGCAGCCAGCGGGTAGGCATGGACAGTCGTATCAGCTCTCCTGAGCCCTTGCTTTGTTCCAGTCCTTGCTGTGAGTGCAAATTCCTTGCATCTTGACAGCCACCGGACAGGGCAGGGACCGGTATCATTCCCCATTTTAGAGATGAGCAAACCGAGTCACAGAAAAGTGGAGGAAATTGCTCGAGGTGGGCTGGGTGGAGGAAAGGACACCTGCAGGAGGGAAGGCATTTTACTGAGGAGGAAACAAGGCGAGTCCTGGTCCACGACGTGAAGCCGGCGATCCTCTGCTACCTCTCAGCTGGTAGGCCCGCGGGGCTGGTCTCGGACATGGGGGCCCTCCCTCCTCGTGCGGGGCGACGCTGGGAAGAGCAGCAGGCTCTGTGCTCCGGGCCGTTCAGCCAGTGTCTCAGGCTTCACAGTTCTTTGAGAGGATTGCCCTTATTTTCCAGGTGAGAAGCCCGAGGCCCAGAGAAGGCAAAGACCGTGCCTGAAGTCACACAACCAGTACATGAGACTCGGAAGTCCCACTTTTCTGTCTTCCGACGTGGAGGCCTGGGGTGGGAGGGCGAAGACAGGGGCGTGCCTGCCGCCACTCTTCCGTTCTGTCTTTGCTGCCAAGGCCAGGCCCTGGTGCCCCTCTGCCCACCATTTGCAGAAAGGCCTGGGCACAGGCATCTCCACTTGGTGCTGGAAGCCAGGCCTGCCAGGCATCACTGTGCTCATCTTCCTTCCTCCCTGCCTGCCTATCTGACTTGGAAGATATAAAATACAATAAAGTGCCTGGAGTACACACATCTAATGTGTGCAATTCAATGAATTTTTATGCAGGAACACACCTGTGTGACTACCATCCAGATGCAGATGAAGAACGTCCCCAGGCACCAGCACACTCCCTCCGGCCCATCCCCCAGGTAACCACTCTTCTGATTTTTTTCACTGAAGTATGGTTGACACACCATGTTACATTAGTTTCTGCTGTACGCTATTCTGATTTTTATCACTGTGCAGTTTGCTTGTTCTCAAAATTCATATAAGTGCAATCGTACTCATCGCGTCCATTGGACAGATGAGTCAAGTACAGACCACAGAGGGGAGGTTGGCCCACTGGCATCTCAGAGCCCGGCACCTTTGTAAATGGCTTTGAGCGGAGAAACAAGGGCGGTGGGCACTCGCCAGTGCCCCCCAGCACGCAGGTGCTTTATTTGTCTGATCAGAAGAAGTGCAACTCCTAGCTCCTTGTGGACAGGATGGTTAGGTGCCTAATATTGTTCATCCAGAGGGATGAAACACAGGGATCCTGGGATCTTTTGCAATCCAGAAAATGTGAGGCAGTTTGCCGCTTCAGGAGCTCAGGGAGAGGCTCGCTGTCTCTACTGGATTGAATAACGTTCCTCCCCTCCCCAACTCATGTCCACCTGAAACCTCAGAATGGGACATTGTTTAGAAAATATTTAGAAATAGTGTCTTTGCAGATGTAATAAAGGGAAGGTGAAGTCATACTGGATGAGGGTAGATCCTAGTCCGACGGCTGGCATCCTTATGAGAGCAGGGAAATCTGGACACAGACACAGACGTCCAGGGAGGACACCATGTGGTGACAGGGAGAGATTGGAGTGACGGGCCTATAAGCTGGAGTACCAAGGATTGTTGGCAATCCCCACAGGGCCCCACTGACACCTCGATTTCAGACCTCCAGCTTCCAGAATTGTGGGAGCATAAGTTTCTGTGGTCTCAAGCCAGTTTGTGGTACGTTGTTACAGCAGCCCCAGAGAACAAACACAACGTCCAAGCCTGAGGTCTGGGATCTGCCACCATTGACCCTGCACCTGGGTGGGGTCCATCTCAGGAGAGAAACCCAGGACGCACAGAGAAGCTGCGGAGGATGTCCCAGCAAGAGCCCAGAGCTCGGGGCGCAAATGCTCGCCTTACTGGGGGTGGAAGACAGAAAAATACCTCTCCTCTCAGGTGCCAGTTCTAAAAGCAAGAACCAAAAAGTATCTCGACAGATGACCCTGATGTGAAACCAGCACATTCTAGAGTGTCACCCGACCACACAGTGAACAGTTTGCCGACCCCGCTGCCAGGCAGATCTGCTTTCCTCTGGCCACAGCTCCTCTTGGCTTTATTATTCCCATTTCACAGATGTGGAAATGGAGGCTCTGGGAGTTTAAGTGACTAAAGCCGCAGGAGTGACGGCCCAGGCTTTGGGACCTTGTGATTTTGGGTACCTAACTCCCCCTTCCTGAGCATCCCATTAGCTGAAGCACAGGTAACAAGATGCATTCCTGATGGAGCTGCCTTCTCAAGCATGTCACACTACATCTTCACACAGGCCTGGGAGACCGCTATTACCAACCCCATCTTACAGCCGGAAACCCCGAGGCTCAGCGAGGAAAGGGATGTGCCTGAGGGACATGCACAAAACCAGAGAAATGTAGGCAAATCTCATCTTGCAGCGTTCTTGTGCAATTTGAGTTGAATACGAGATGACAATGTGAATGGACCTGATACACAGTTGGTGCTTAATAAAGGCTTGCTTGAAGTCTCACAGCCAGTGACTGGTGGAAGGAAGAATTCACTCCCAGGTCTGTCTCACCCCGGAGCCCTTTTCAGCCCCTCCTTCCACGTGAAGCAATGAGAATGGTGCCTGGCACAGAATGAGCCTTCCAGAAGGGTTAACTTTGTCAAAATATTCCTTTCAGAAAGTTTGAAAACGTGACTCTTATGCAGAAGGTTTATTTAACTCATGAATGCGAGGACCAGCAGGACGGTTCAATGGGGGACAAGATGGCAAATTAGGTAGAAAACTGGTTAATGTCTTACAGTGACAAAACCATAAGCTTTAGCTTTATTTTTAGTTCAGGACAAAACCGTTTGCAACTGTGCATCTTTTACAAGTTAAAGTATAACCTCACCGAGTAGGAAGTCTGATCAATAATAAACAGCAAAGTCAAACAAAGGTATGTCTCCTAGAGAATCAGGTGACCCAGTCAGGCTGATCAGACAGCGTCTGAGAATGACCTCGAAAGGGCACACTGACTTCCTTTTGTCTTATGTCTCTGTCTTGGATATTTTTCTTTACAACACTTATTACCACCAGTACCACTACTATTACTATGATTCGGCTTCTCTCTGCTGAAGGGCAGCTCACAGAGCTCATAGGTTCCTTAGAAGGACACACAGACCCCACTGTCCCCTTCACACAGGGGCCCAGGGCAGAGCCCTCGCCCACAACTGATAGTCTGGGACAACACTGGCCAGAGAGCAGATCCCACACAGGCTGAAGTGGGGTGGGGTTGGGGGCCAGCAGAAGAGTCCTATGGCCCTGTTGTTGTGTTACTAACCATGCCATGGAAACATCTCTAGCGTATCACCTGTCAAGTAAAATAAAGCAGCCCATACCTGAGAAGTGTGTGGGGGGGTGTGTGATCCCATGTAGGTCCATATGTGTATGTATGTGCATTTGTGGTGTGCATACGTTTATAAGTATAAATGCATTTGTATGTACAAGTATGGATACATTGATTTATAAGTGTGCATGTAGGAAAGCTCTCTGGAGAAATACCGGCCCCCCCCGACCCCCCCACTCAGTCCCAGTGCGGGGATGTGAGGATGAAGGGGGAACAGTCCTGTAGAACCCACTGCACTGTTGACGTTGGTGACCTGCAACGTGTCTTCCTGTGTTACTCTCTTCCTGTATGCTATCTAAAATATATTCGTGTATGTACCTATACAGCGTATGGTAGATTTCTGGCAGCTTGTCCCAGGGACTAAGAATGGGAGGTGGTCTTTCCCACCGGTTTCCCCCCCACCCCCTGCCCCGTACTCTGGCTTCGCGTCATCGTTATTATTTGGGACCATGAACACCCCTCCGGCCCCGCCATCTCTGGGGACAGAGCCCAGGCTTGCAGGCGGGGATCCCGGACGCCGGCCCCCCTGGGGTCCCGCGGGGTGAGCCGGAGGAAGGGGTGCTGGCCTCGCAGGGCGCTCTCGCCGGCCTCCCGGGCTGGGCCGGGTCCGCAGCTGACGGTGCGGGTGGGGGCGGGGAGCAGATGGACGGGGCGCCCGACGGCTCGGGGTCCCCTGGTCCCGTCCAGGTGGCTCCGGCCGACTACGGGCCAGCTGCGGGGGCCGGGGAGGGGCGGGCAGCCCGGATGGGGAGGGGACCCCGTTTTCCATGACAATGCCAAGGCGGCGCGTACAAAGGCGCCGCAATCAGCGTTTTATTGGTTCGAGTTAATTATCTGAGGAGGGAAGGGGGCGGGCGGGGCTCGGCGATTCCCTCGTGGGGTTGGGGATGGGCTGGGGTGGGGAGGCGAGACCTGAACGGGCGGGGGCGACGGGAAAGCGGCTTTTCTCAGTCTCGGCAGCCGGGAGCTCCGTGGCAAAGCGCCATCGCCCCCTGGTGGGTACCTCGCTCATTCGTTCCCTCCCTCATTCATTAGTTCACTCGCTCGCCCATTCACTGTGTTGCTCGGCGGAGCATTGTAAGAGCGAAGTGCTGAGAACAGGGCCCTGCGGCAAGTGGGGCACAGTTTTTTTAAATGCCCGGTCCTGGGCTGGGCACCTCCTGGTTGCCATTCACACCAGCGAAAGGCTCTCAGCCTAGTGCTGCAGGCTGACTTATAGACAATTATAATGCAGCCTGATAAATGCTAGAGTGAGGGCAGCATGGCTGGATGCGGGGCCCAGAGGAGGATCTTTGGGAGAGGAGGGAATCCCGGAGGGCTTACTGGAGGAGGCCCAGTTTCAGATAAGACCTGAGTGACAAGTGGCAACTAGCCAGGTGAGGGAGTGGAGGGGCATAGGAGATGAGGGCCTTGCCGGAAAAGGGTTCAGCAGGTGCAGAGCGGTTGCACAAAGATCAAGTAAGGTGCACTCTGGGAAGAGCAGCTTGCTGGGGGAGGATTCTGGAACTCACTGTGCAAGGGTGGAGGTGGGCAATGAGGTGGATAAGTGGGCTGGGGTCAGATGAAAGTGTGGGCTGTGGGTGGGGCGGCCTGGGAACACCTGTCAGATCATTTCCAGTTTATCATTCTCTCCTTTAGGTTTGGGGAGAATTTGGCTGCCTCTACCCCCATCTAAATTGCTCCCATATGGATTCAGACCTTATCATTATCCCCCCATGACCACTGTCCCGTTGTCTCCATGTGTCCCTTCAATTTGCTTTTCAGTCTGCCTGCACTCTGTTCCCCAAAACGACCTTTCTAAAAGCAAAACCACGTGGCATTACTTTTCAAAGTTATAATGCATAGGATTTATAACCCAGTGGCTGTGACAGAAAACCCTTAATAATTGTTTAAACAAAGGAGAGGCAGGGCGCCTGGGTGGCTCAGTCGTTAAGCGTCTGCCTTCGGGCTCAGGTCATGATCCCGGGGTCCTGGGATCAAGCCCCACATCGGGCTCCCTGCTTGGCGGGAAGCCTGCTTCTCCCTCTCCCACTCCCCCTGCTTGTGTTCCCTCTCATTCTCTCTGTCAAATAAATAAATAAAATCTTTTAAAAAAATAAACAAAGGAGAGGCATTTCTCTTTCACGTCAATAAAGTCTGAAGGTAGGCAGTCTGGTGCTGGCATGGTGCTGCATAGTTTGGGGAACTGGACTCCTGTCTTGTTATTTCACCATCTTCAGTATATGACTGCCATTTCATGGCCCAATGTGGCTGCTCAAACACCAGCCATCACATCTGCCTCCCAGATGGAGTGCCTTCCAGTCATCAGAAAGGAGAAAGGGGTCAAAAAGGGAGGGAAGTCACATATGATCTTTTTACTTATATTCTATTGGTCAGAACTTGATTACATGGCCACCCTAAGAACAAGAGAGGTTCCAGGCATCATGTGTCCAGATAAAAATTGGAGTTCTCTTTCAAAGGAAGAAATGGAGCCTGGATATTGGGGATAACCATCCGTCTCTGTCACACTCAAGAGTTCCACTTCTAGGAGTGTGTCTTACAGGTGCACAGCCATGTGACATATCTACAAGGTTATTCACTGCAGCATTGTTGGTGACAGCAGAAAACTGTAAACAAGTTCAATAGGGGACTTGTTAAACAAATTTGGGGACATCCGTAAAAGGGAACACTATGCAGCCATGAACATAAATGACCAAGCTCACTATGCACTGATATGAAATGGTATTTCACACATCCCACTTTGGAAAATAGTTTGGCAACTTCTTATAAAGTTAAACATACACCTATCCATGACCCAGCAACTTCGTCTCTAGGTTTCTGCTCCCCCCACACCAAATCAAAACATATGTCCCCACAAGGACTTATATGCAAATGTTCATAACAGTTGTTTGTAACAGACAACTGGAGACAGCCCACTGTCCATCAGCTAGTGAATGGATAAGCAAACTGATGAATCCATATCTTGGGATACCACACTGCAGGATACATGAGTGAACTACAGACGTGCAACAACTAGGAAGAATCTCAAAGCATGCTGAGCAAAAACAAGCTGGACACATAAAACAACTTGCTACAATGATGCTCTTTATATCAAACTCTAGAACAGGTGAAGTGAGTCAAGCCATGGTACCAGAAACCAGATACGGTGGCTTCCTCTGGGAATGGAGGGATTGATTGGGAAGGGGCATGAACAAACTTGGGGAGCTGGAAATGTTGTGTATCACAACTGAGTGTTGGTTACACGAATGCGTTTCTCTGTATGTATATTATACCTCAATATTTTTTATAAAGCAAGGTGCGGAACAGCGAGTAAATGATGCTATCCTTTATGTTTACAATGAAAAGGAATTTGCTTGTATCTGCACAGACTCTCCGGGACAGGCTGGTAACAGTGGTTGCCTATGGAAGGGAAACTGGTGGCTGGGGCTGGGAAAGAGGGGGACTTTTCTCCATATCCTGTTGCACCTGTTGACCCTGAAAGACACAGGTGAATGTACTATGTAAATAGAAACTGAAAAGGAAGAGATCGGTGATGTGCAAATTTGACATCGACAAGCCCCTGCTTTAAACCCCTCGATGGCTCCCCCCTTGCCATCAGTGCAAAGTTCAAACTCTGAGCTCTCCCTGCCTCACCTGCCCACCCCCCCAACCACCCCCAACCACCCCAGCAGTACCCTCTCCAGCTACTTGCCACTCCCCACAGACAGCTCAGCTCCAGGCTCTCTCAGTTCTTTGTGCCCATGCTGTGCCCTCAGCCGCTCCTGTCTCGGAAGGCTCGGCTGCTGGTGAAGCTCTCCCCAGTCCCCAGTCTGAGTGGGTTCCCCTGTCCCCCTTGGTCCTGCAGCACTCTGCCCCGCCCCTTCCTCATCGGTCCAGACCACTGTGTTTATTGGTGCTAGCTGTGAGCTGGCCTCCTGGGTCCCCGGAGACAGATGGGAGCCATCTCTGGGGACAAACCTGCTTCCATGTCTATTCTCCTCCAGGTAGAGGGCTCCTCCCGCCCAGCGATTCTGACGGAGTCCTCTCTCCCCAGGCCCAGCTCTGGCCTAGGGCAAAGGCCTTGATAAAATGTGTTGTTTTAAAATCAAGTATTTGCTGCCCAGAGAATACATTTCATGAGAAGACCAACGGGGCCTTTTAGAACACAGAGAGAAAACACACCATTGTGGGATTATGTGATATGTCCAAGTCCTAACCCCTGGTTCCTGTGAATGTGACCTTCGGAAATGGGGTCCTTGCGGATATAAAGTATAAGGTTGTGCTGGGTAAGGGTGGGCCCTAATCCATGGGCTGGTGTCTTTATGAGAGGAGGGAAATCTGGACACAGACACAGACGTCCAGGGAGGACTCCGGTGGTGATGTGGCCAGAGAGTGGAGTGACGGGCCTACAGGCCCACGCACACCAAGGACCACGGGCAACCCCGGCAAGGAGCTAGGAGGTGTCCTCCCCTGGAGCCCTTAGAGAGAGCAAGGCCCTGCCGATACCCCGATGTCAGACTTCCCGCCTCAGAACTAGAAGAAATTTCTGTTGCCTTAAACCACCCAGTTCGTGGTAATGTGGGACTTGAGCCCTAGGAAACTTTATACACACTAAACCAGTCAACACCTAAGACAATTACGGGTAGTGACGAGCACTTTGGAAAAATAAAACAAAACATGAAACAGGGTGTGTGACAGGGAGTGATTGGGAACAGCATCACCTTAGCCAGGGTGGTCAGGGAAGGCATCTTGGAGGAGGTGATGTTTCAGTGGAGACGGACAAGATGAGGACCCCACCGTGTAAGTAGCAGGCGGAGGTGCTGGGGGCAGGCGCGAGGCTTGGCGTGTTTGAAAGCTACTGGATGCAGGCCTGATGATGGCGGACACCTTGCTGGGGTCTTTGGGGGAAGTCCCCAGGACTGAAGCAGGAAGGGACTGTCCTGTCTTTGCCTCCGTAGGTCTCAGAACCTGCTGTGGGGCTGATGCGGGTCACCCCTCGGCTGGGGCCGGCTGGCAGCCGATGGAGGAGGCCAGCTTCACAGCTGACACTCTGGCTGTAATTGTGATTAACTACCGGGTCCTCTTCCCGGCTCAGGCCTGAGGCCGCGGGTGCGACAGCTGCAGAGTGAAGCAATGAGGCCAGGAAGGGGTTAATGGGCTGCCCCTCCATCTGAGCCCTTCACACAATGAGGCGGAGGTGGGGGGGGCCTCTGGTGGGGGCGTGTGGCCTCAGCTGGGGTGAGTGAGTGGAGGGGACAGAGGCCTTATCCTTGGGGACGAGGCCAGTACTCTGTGGGGAGAGGGGTCAGAGCCCCCCCCCCCGTTTTTTTTTTCCCCCCCCCCCCCCCCCCCCCCCCCCCCCCCCCCCAGCCAGAGCATCCCAGACAACTGCCCTCTGGGCTCCAAAGTGGGCAGCATCGTCAGCCTCACGGAATTCTGAAGCACAGTTTGAAAGTCAAAGAATTGTAGAATCGTGAAATGTCACCGCGGAGGGGGAGCTCATTTATTCCTGTTGCTTTCAAGCTTTTTTGCTTAATTGTTAGCATCGAAGCCCAGAGGCCGCACCCCCGCCTCATTTTCTCCCCCAATAATAAATAGTGTGTTGATTACCTTGAGAGTGGCCTGGGTGTCAGCCTAAATCATTCATCCCCAGCGCTGCCACTGAGAACTGGGGCACGTTGGGGGGTCCCGACAAACGTCTCACTATGCAACCACCACCACACGGATACATAGAACATTTCCCTCACCCCAGAAAGTTCCCTCATGCGCCTTTGGGGTCAATATCATTTCCCCCTAATCCCTGGTTGAATAAGGGCCCCCCAAATCCAAAGACATGGAGTTCTAGTCCCTGAGTTTTGTAAATGTTACCTTATTTGGAGAAGGGATCTTTGCAGATGTGATTAAATGAAGGATCTTGAGGTGAAGAGATGGCTGGATTACCCAGGTGGACCTTCAGTGCCATCACCTAGGTCCTTATGAGAGAGAGGCAGGTGCCCCCAGCCGGCTCAGTCGGTAGAGCACGCGACTCCTGATCTTGGCGTCGTGAGTTCAAGCCCCACATTGGGTGAAGGGCTTACTGAAAAAAAAAAAGAGAGAGAGAGAGAGAGACAGAGAAGCAAACTTGCAGAGGGGGAGGCTGGTGACCATGGAGGCAGAGAGTGAGGGTTGTGGCCACAAGCCAGGGACTGGCTGGAGCCACCAGAAACTGGAAGAGGCAAGGAACAGCTTTTCCCATGGAGCCTTCTGAGGGAGTGCAACCCCGCAGACACCTTCATTTCAGACTTTTGGCCTGGGAACCGTAAGAGAGTAAATTTCTGTTGTTCTAAGCCATCCAGTTTGTGGTACTTTGTTCTAGTAGCTGTAAGAAATGAATACACTTGGCAACCATGCCCTGTTTTCTGCCCGTGTACTTTTGCCTTTGCAAGAGTGTTAGATAAACGGGATTCCACAGTATGTAGACTTTTGACTCGGCTTCTTTCACTCGGCATAACGCATTTGGGATTCATTCATGTTACATTTCTCAGAGGTCTGTTCCTTTTCATTGCTAAGTAGTATTCCAGCGTATGGATACACAGCGACTTATTTCTCATTCACCAGTTGAAAGGCATTTGGGTTATTTCCAGTTTGGCACGATTATAAATAATGGTGCTATGAACCTGTGCACACAGGTCTTTGTGGGGACATAAGTTGTCCTTTTTCTAGGGTTGATATCTAACAGTGGAATTACTGGGTCATAGTGTAAGTATATTTATAATTCTACAAGAAACCGATGAACTTTTCCAACAGGACTGTACCATTTCACATTCCCACCAGCGCCTAGTATTGTCAGATGAAAAAATTGTCTTGGCCATTTACATAGGTACGTAATGATCACAGGGTTATCGCAAGGATTGAACGAGAACGATGCCTCGCACGAGAATGTGTGCTCCCTGCCTCGGAAATGTCAGCTCTTTCTTCTGTTATCACTCTGGGGAAGCCAGGACATAACCAGCGCCGCAAAACTCCAAGGCCAGGTGGGCCAGGTGGGCCAGGCAGGGGCTCTGGGGAGCTGGCAGGCATGTGCCCATCCTGAAGGTCGGGGTCTGCAGGAAACAGCAAGGTAGAGGTTTGAGTGCAGGTGGCTTTCCAGGGAGTGGCCTTAGGATCTTAGGGGAGGGAGGGAAGCAGGGTCAGGCATTTGCAACAGCGGCCTCGGCCAGTCCCCAGTCCTGTCAGGAGCTCTGGAGCTGGGACAGCCCTTCAGAGATGTCACACTGTGAGACAGGGAGGTCAGGCCTCTTCCCCCTGCCTTGACCAGGCTTTGGAGTGGCTGCCCCGGGGGGTGGGGAAGTCTTAGGTATAGCAGCCCCTTCAGCTGAACCACCAGCAGCCAAGGCCAGAGGCATGTGGGGTCTGGTGCCCGGATCCAGGTGACATCCACCAGCGGGGGAAGCCGCCCCACGTGGTCGGAGCTTCCAATTTTTCAAAACTAGCTGTAAATCTATGTGTTGAAGTTGTCTCCTTGTTTTTTAAAGTGCTGGAAACCCTTGCGGACTTTTAGATCATGCTGCGAGGAGCTAAGGTGGCAGGCCTAAGGGCTGGGTGGGGCCTGGGGCTGCCTGCTGATGTCCCCGGGTGTGAAAGCTACTCTGTCACCTCTGATATCATGTTAACGTCCGGTTCCCCAAGGGGTGAGCTCTACGGGACAAGCGCCTTTGGGTTTTGCTCCGCACGGCATCCCCAGCGTATAGGGCAGGGCTTGGCATGAGCTGAAGAAGGAAGAGAAAGTGAAAGAGCGGAGAGCCAAACTGGGTGACTTGCTTCAGCTCACGGGGTATTTGCTTGCAGAGAAAGTCGTTAAGTTTTGAGATAATTTGTTACACAGCATCTGACAATGAATACCTTATTATGGAATGTATGTAATACATTTTATTACATACAATCACAATTTCTCTCACACCCACACATCAGATTCATCAAATTCTGTTACTTCACCCTTCAACACATATCCAGAATCCGAATACTTCCTCCCACCTCCAAAACCACCACCCGGGTCCACGGCCACCATCTGTACTCTCCTGGGTCATTGCCGAGCCTCCCCACTGGTCTCCCTGCCTCCCTCCTTCCCCTCACTGCATAGGTGGAACAGCCATGGGAGAGGTGACCCCATGGCCTCTGGGGGCCTACAAGAGGCTTTGAGGAGGAGGCCTCTTTGGGGAAGCAGGGTGTTTATTAGGGCCTTTCTGAGGGGAGGTCTCTCCCTCACGCGGAGGAGTGGCTCCCGAGGGCCCAGGACACAGAGGGTGGTGTCGAGGCCAGGTGTGGTCCTGGTCACTTCATAGCACCCGGGGGTCCTCGTACTTCGTACAGTTTGGAGCGCCCCCCTCCCCCGCCCCGGGCTAAGCGCATGCGTGTGGGAAGGGGTGTGCCCGTGTGCATTCCCCGCAGGGGCAGGGCGGGGCGGGGCCGGGCGTGTGTCCTGGTTTAGAGCACAGGTCTAGTGTTCCGGGTGTGCGGTCGTGGGCAATTTGTCTAACCTCTTAGTGCCTCTATTTCCTCTTCCATAACAGGAAACTAAAAATACTAATACATACCTCATAGGGCTATCGTGAGGATTTCATGACTTAATATGTGCAGAAGTGTTAGGACAGTATTAGCACACGCAGGAATTACATAAGGGCTGGCTCTTAATATTATGGGCTAAGATCAAATCCTAGCTCTGCCATGGACATGCTGTGTGACCCGGTGCGGGTGATTTTGCCTCTCTGGGCTCAGTTTCCTCACCTGTAAAATGGGATCATATTGGCACTATCCATAGAGCTTTTGTGAGGATTCAAGGAGAAGCCATATGGGGAGGTCTCTCTTCATACAAGTATGGGAGCCTCTAGGTAGCTGCCTATGTGGCCATGGGCAGGCACTCCTGGGGCCTGGACTCTTACATCCACTCTGAATGGAGCCGCCTTCTGCAGGACCCCAAAGGATCCACCTTCCAGGCACACCCCTTTCTTGCCCATTTCCGCTTCTTGGGTTGCAGCGCCACCTTCTGGCCCAAAGCTACATTGCATCCAGAGCCGACCACCGGCTTGAGGGGAAGGGGATAGGCCTTTGGGCACGGCTGTGTGCATCACACACACACACACACACACACGCGCGCGCGCGCGCGCGCGCGCAACACCAATGTAGGTATCAACCTTTCTCTGTAGAGCCTGAGCTTCAAGGGAGGTCACACAGAACCAGCTACTAGCTGGGGTTCACATCCACATCCCCTTTCCCCCCACTCCAAACACCCTCCTAGGGTGAGTTCAAGTTCTGGACTTGCCCTTCCCCTTTACTTAGAGAGGAGCCAGGAGCTGAGGTTGGGGTCCTGGGAAGAATGTCAGGGCTGTCCCCCAGGACCCAGATTGAAGAAGGAAGAGCACTAGAATGAGAATCCCTAGGCTGGGGTCTCAGTCTGGCTCCCCCAACCACCAGTGGAGCAACATTTGGAAAATCCTTACCCATTTATTTTGGCCCTTACCATTTTGAATATAGTCACTGCAGGGAGAGCATTTAACATGGGCATTAGGTTCTAATGTGAGGAGAAAATGCTAGAAACAGACAATTTTCTAAAACTCCAAAAAATCCTTTAAATCACCCATAAAGTACAGTTTTCTGAATGAGTCCTTTGCAGTAATAAGCACACTGGACATAAAGACGGTCAGTGTGTGGCAGCGATTGTAGAGGTTTGCAAACTCTGATTTTCCATTCAGCTCTCACTCAGATGTGTGGGATTCTGCCCACGCCCCCCGCATCTTGCTCGCTGCTGGGCTTATGTCCAGGCAGAATCACCCACACTATGTACCTTGTTCTCCCTTCTCTCTCTCTCCCTCTCTCTGGGCACACACAGTTGTATTTCTGAAGTTACGTGATAAAAACA
This sequence comes from Callorhinus ursinus, assembly GCF_003265705.2. Classification (NCBI taxonomy): domain Eukaryota; kingdom Metazoa; phylum Chordata; class Mammalia; order Carnivora; family Otariidae; genus Callorhinus; species Callorhinus ursinus. The sequence continues at coordinate 14,729,906 of NW_027397100.1, forward strand.
GCTAACATTTATGGAACATTTATTATGCATCATAATAAGTAAAGTTCTGAGCCCTTTACCTGCATTCATTCCTATCATCCTTCTAGAAACGCTTTGAGGTAGGTACTGTTTTTACAGATGGGGAAACGGAGGTACTGAAAGGTTAAGGAACTAGCCCAAGGTCATACAGCCAGTGAATGGTAGAATCTGGACCAGAACCCACACTCTAAACTGTCCTGCTACCCGCTTGAATGGAAACCCTGTGGGAGGCATGGGTACATGTCTGTGGGGCCACTGGCTCCATCGGGCAGGCTAGAACCTGGCCTGTGTCATCTGCGTATCCCCAGGACTGGTCCCTTCTCGCCAGGACCCACTCAGGGTGTGTGCTCAGTAATTGTTGGACAAATGCACATGGCTCACTGAGCCCCAGTGTCTTCACCTGTCAGACTGGAGTCACAGCGCTTCCGATGGATTGCTGGAAGCCCCTGTGAACTGTGAGTGGGCAACCTCTCTTTAAAGACCCTCCATTCTCCCTCACCCACTTCCTGTTCATCCCTGCCTCGGGCTTTCAGTCTGCTCCATCTGGTGACTTGCACCAACCCGGGTGAGCTGATTATGTGCATATTTGCCAACGCTGCATTCAACATCATAGTTGTAGCTTGAAATCAGCAACAGGGAGAGTATTTACACTGTGGAAATTGGCAATGGTACAAATAGGATGATTTCCCCTTAGAGGTGTTAAACATTTCCTGCTGCCAGGACCAAATGGGTCCTCTAGAGACTACCTCCAGGGAGCAGCGTGGTGGAGTGATCACACCTGTTGGCTCTGGAGCCAGATCGTCTGGGTTCCAAGTCCAGCCCTGTCACTTACCAGCTGTGTGATCTGGTTCAGTCATTTAGCCTCCTTGAGCCTCATTCATCTCATCCAGAAGACAATTCCCTTTTTCATTAAGGATTCAATGCAAGCATCCATGTACATGTTCCCTCAATGAATGTTATTTATGAATATTCCAAATCAGCCTGGGAGGCGGGTGAATGTTCTTGTTTTCCCATCTGAGGGAAGGGGGTGATGGCAATGGGATTTGCAACGTCAAAGGGGAACCTCAGAGAAGGGCAATGTGTTACCGCAGGTTGAGGACCTAATGGAGGGTGTCTTGAGCACTGGCAGGCCAGATCTTTGTAAGCCAGTACGGGCTGTGTGCATGGCGACTGGCGGACAAGGACCTCCTTCAGTTCTTTGGAGGGAGGGCTGCTGTTAGCTCTTAAGTCTGGGACAGTTTTGGGGGGAAGCAGGTGATCTAACCAACAATTATCTCTGCCTTCCCCTCCCCTTCCTTCTTGCTAGCAAGCACTCCTAGAGGGATGTTGTGGGGTTGGTGACACATGAGATGTAATGTATATAACGAGAATAGTACAAATAGGGAGAAGGCATACAGCTATATAGGAGTAACATTTCTGTATCTGCCATTAAGGTAGTATAAATCTGAAATAGATTCTGACAAGTGAAGATGTACATGGTAAGCCTAAAGCAATCATTAAAAAAAAAGTGAAAAAAAATTAAAAAGCTGGAAGTTTGTAGAAAACTCTCAGGGCATCTGTCTAAGCATGACTTCACATCACCCTTTTGTGAGCACTAAGTTTGTTAACTCATAGGAAGCACTTGGAAAAGTACTCAGCATGCAGTAAGCATGTGATAAGTTTCAGTTGTTCTTATCCTCACAATGATTTTATGGGGCAAGCTTCTTTACTTTCCCTATTATACAGGTAAGGAGACAGAGACGCAGAGATGGACAGTAAATTGCCTGAGGTCACACAGCAAATAAGCAGGGGAACCAGATCAGAACCCACGTTTGTTAGACTTCAAAGCCTCACACCAGTGCATAGAGAGGCAGTTCTGAGGACTCTCATCACTGTGTTGTTTTCAGTAGCTTAAAATCAGACACAATGCAGATGTCCACCAACAGCAGCTATTCTGTAAACCCTGGCATGCACAGCCAGGAAGTGCTTTGTACTGGGTATGAGAAATGAGGTCACCCTATACACAGGGACGTGGGACCGTCTTCAAGATTCTGTTCAGTAAAAAGAACACCTGAAAAAAAAGTTCCACAACCCACAGGAAACAAAGCCAAATATTCCATAAAATCTAAGGGTGTGTGTGTGTGTGTGTGTGTGTGTGTGTGTGTGTGTGTGTGTGTGACCTATAGAGGCTCATACGAAGCAGATGAAGGTGATTTAAACAATAGGATCTATTTATAGGACCCTCCCTTTCTTTAGACTTATATTTTTATTGAGTTTTGAGATAACACATACTCAAAGAAAAAAATTCAGAGTACAGCAAAGTGTCAAGAAGAAAAAAAAATCACCAGAAATCCCTTTCTCCAGAATTAACTAGGCTAACATGTTGGTGTATGTCTTTCCAGGCTTCTGTGTGACGGTGTGTGTGTGTGTGTGTGTAGGCATATACGTACATATAGAAACATATCCATATGACTATGAGAATTCTGCTGCTCTAACAAAGTGTCCCCCACATTGTAGAAGCTTAAACAACATAGAAGTTTATTTCTCTGCCACATTAAATCTGGGTTCCCCGTAGAATAGTGGCTCCATAATCATCAGGATTGCAGCCTCCTTCTATATTCTTGCTGTATTTTCTCATCCTGTGGCTTCCTCCTCATGGTCTAAGATGACTGCTCCAGATCCAGCTATCACATCTGCATTACTAGCGGCAGGAAGGGGAAATGGGAAATGGAGATCCCGCCTCTTCCTTTTAAATATACAACCAGAAGCTGTGCACATTATCGTTGGTAACATCCCATTTGTCTGAATGCAGTCACGTGGCCATCCCTTACTACAGGGAAGCCTGGTAACTGGGGTCTTTACTCTGGGCTGCCACGCACCCAGCTGAAAGTCATGGGTTCTAGGACTATGAAAGAAATGGGAGAATGGACACCATAGAATTCATTCTTTAAAAATTTTTATTGTTATGTTAATCATCACATATTACATCGTTCGATTTTGATGCAGTGTTCCATGATTCATTGTTTGTGTATAACACCCAGGGCTCCACGCAGAACGTGCCCTCTTTAATACCCATCACCAGGCATAGAATTCATTCTGTTAATAATAATAGCTTCCTCCATCAAGACAGTTCTGTATCTTACATTCTAACCATTGAACCCAGGGACCCAGAGGACGCTGGCTTGGGCCAAACTGCTAGTTGTAACAGAGCAGCCTGTCTTTCTTCAGGCATAGCCAGGAGCTAGCTGCCTCTGCACATACGGAATTTTCAACTGAAAGCCATTTCCAGATGGAAGGCAGAGTCCTGGCAACATCAACATTTACCATGGCATTTCCTCCAGACTTTTCCCCGTTGCCATCATGAAGAGAATCAGGAAAGGCCATTCCATTGCAAAATCAGAGTTGTAAGACGATGATGTGTGTCCCAGACCCTCTCTGGCAAGTTTTGACCCCTCTGCTGATCATTCTTAAAATGATACCATTAGTCTGCGCATGTGTAAATCCCATCCTGCCTACAAAAGCACTCATTTTTTTGTTCCTTCTTTTCACTTCCAGAGGAGGAGTTTGAGCACGTGTGTGTGTGTGTGTGTGTGTGTGTGTGTGTGTGTGTGTGTGTGTGTAGTGAGAACATTTAAGATCTACTCTCTTAGCCACTTTCAAGTGTACAATACAGTATCGTTAACTATAGTCACCCCACTCTACATTGCATCCCCAGAAAGCATTCCTCTTATAACTGTAAGTTTGTATCCTTTGACCAACATCTCCTCATTCCCCCTGCCCCCACCAGCCCCCAGCAACCACCCATCTCCTCTCAGTTTCTGGGAGTTCCGTTTTTTTTAGATCCCACATGTGAGATGGAATAGTAGTTGTCTTTTTCTGTCTGACTAATTTCATTTAGCAGAATGCCCTCAAGCCCCATCCATGTTGCCACAAATGGCAACATTTCCTTTTGTTTTTTTTTTTAAGGCTGAATAATATTCATGTATGCATAATACATTTTCTTTATCCATTCATCTGTGGATGGACAGTGGGATTGTTTCTATGTCTTGGCTACTGTGAATAGTGCTGCCATGAACATGGAGTGCAGAGCTCTCTTTGGTAGAGGTATTTTATTTCCTTAAGATATATACCCAGAAGCGGGATGGCTGGATCCTAGGGTAGCTCTATTTTTAACTGTTTGAGGAACCTCCATACTGTTTTCGAGAGGGGCTGCACCAGTTTGCATTCCCACCAACAGGGCACGAGGGTTCCTTTTTCTCCACATTCTCGCCAAGACTTGTCATCTCTTGTCTTTCTGATATGAGCCATTCTAACAGTTGTGAGGTGCTGTCTCATTGCGGTTTTGATTTGCAGTTCCCTGATGATGAGTGATACTGAACTTTTCTTCATGAACCTGTCAGCCATAAATATGTCTTCTTTGGAAAAATGTCTGTTCGGGTCTTTTGCCCATTTTTAATGGGATTTTTTTTTTTTATATTGAATTGTATGAGGCTGCCTCTTTCTTCCTACCTTTTGCTGAATCTCTTCCCATTCTCTGCTTTTAAGGTCTCATGTCATTAGATTGGGCCTACCCAGGAAATCCAAAATAATCTGTTTTAAGGTCTGTAACCTTGACTCCATCACCAAAGTCCCTTTTGCTATGCAATGTAACATATATACAGGTTTCAGGAATTGGGGTGTGTGCATCTTTGGAGGTGCCATTCTGCTCACCCCTAAACTATATTTGCTGAGCCCTTCTTAGGGAGAGGCACTCTCTGTGCTCGGGTCTAGGAGGCTCTGGGTAAATGTCTCTCAGAGTTCACTACTCCAGAAAAATGGTGGGAGGGAATGTCTTCTGGGGACCCCCCACTTCGGGATTTTGGGTGGCCAACTTCAAACCATAGCAGCCCCTCTTGCTCTGGTTCTCTGGGCAGAAGCTAGAACCCCACTCCTCCCCATATTCATACCCCTTCAGCTCCCATCCACTACCCTGGGATGAAAGGAGGGTCACCCTGTCCTTTTTCTGTACAGACCCTATGCTCAGTCAGTCATCCATCACCAGAAAAAAATTCTAAGGAGGCCAACAGAAAGGACAAATCGTGTATTTCAGTCTGTGTGTTATACCGTTCCCCCCCCCGCCCCAGGGTGCCTGTAGTAGTTTCTGAACCTGTTCGCATCTGCTGTGGTCCTTGCAATGTCACTACCCACCCCCAAACCCCATACAGGCCAACACAACCCTCCACCCCTTCATAACCTTGGCCTCTAAGGTCCCTCCCTCTGCAAGCTGCTTGCTGCCCCCCACCCCACAGCTTTTGCAAGTCAGTTTCTGCTGCCGGGAGCACACCCTCCTTCTGGCTTTGCCCCCTTCCCTCCCACTGCCCTAAGATACCAGCTCAGGGACATCCTAGGGGAACCCGCCCACCTGCTGCCAACCCCAGGCTGAATCCAGAGTCCTGAGCTCATTCTTCAGGGAACTTATTTGGTTGGAGGGCAGAGAGGGCAGGTGACTCGGTCACCCTAGCAACCGGGTTTAACTTGGGGAGGGCAGGGGCGGGAGGGCCATCCAGGGTCTTTAGTAGATGTTCTCAGAAAGTAGAAGCTTTTAATGACATTTATTGAGCACTTGCTGTTTGCGGGTGTGGCGCTAAGCTCACTGCACTTATTAATAAGGTCATGCAACCCTCACAGCAACCCCGGTTGGGAGATGCTCTTATTGTCCCCATTGTACGGAGGAGACTGTGGAGAGCGGACTCATGAGCCTTCGCTTAAAGGCTGTCAATGTCATAAAGACCTCCAAGGATGGTGGGTGAAAGCAAAACCATAGAGAGGTCCAAACACAAATAAAAATGGGCAAAAGAGGGTGCTTGGGTGGCTCAGTGGGTTGAGCGTCCGCCTTCGGCCCAGGTCATGATCTTGGGTCCTGGGATGGAGCCCCACATCAGGCTCCCTGCTCAGTGGGGAGTCTGCTTCTTCCTCTCCCTCTGCTCTTCCACTTGTGCTAGGGTCTCTCTCAAATAAATAATATATTTTTTAAAAAATGGGCCAAAGACCCAAACAGACATTTTTCCAAAGAGGACATACTTATGGCCGACAGGTTCATGGAAAGAAGTTCAACATCATCACTCACGGAGGTGCCTTTTCCAAATACCCTGTCACCCTGTCCCCTAGTCCTTGACAGAACCCATTAGCATGGCTAACTCCATACTCTGCATGCTCTTCTGCATCCCCTTTCTCTGTGTGTGTAAATAATCTTGGAACATCTTCTCACATCAGTACAGAGAGATCGTCTCCTTGCTCATTATCCACTCCAACATCCTTTCTGGGAGGGAATGATTGAAAACAACCCAAATGCCCTTGTCAGGGCAAATACAAATAAAACTTCTCCCTGGTGCCAAAAAGGGAGACATCCCCTCTCCCTTTTCTTAGAGCATCTACTTTAGAAAACTTGCAAATTTTTTCCCTGCTCCTATTCAAGTCTTTTAAAAAAAAGCTGAATAAGCCTCTAGCCATTTTTACCTCCCAGGATCACTTTTCTCAAAGACATCTCTTTATAACGTATATAAGACCATCTCTTTATAATGTATATATATAAGACCATCTCTTTATAATGTAAACGTGAAGAAAGTCAGTGCCCCCATCACCCAGCCTCTGGGCGAGGGTAGGAGCCTAACATCAGTGTTTGGCTTCAAGTTGCGAAAAACCTCCTCATGAAGACATGAATTTCTTTTTCCTGCGGATAAAGACAGTTAGCTAACCCCGATAGCCATCCCAATTACTAGGCGAATTCAGGATGAACGATGTGACCTTCCCTTGAGGACCAGCTACCATTTGAGAATATGGATGTAGTAGGTTGTATCTTCTGGACGATGTGAAAGGAGGGGTTTCTTTCTGCCTTTGCAAGCTTTTCAGTTGATTGTCTGTGCTGTGCACCCATAATCTGGTTTAACGCTTATTTAGTAATAAAATGGTTTTCTTTCTCTTCTGCTTTTGTGGAGAGGTTTTCTGGTTGGCGGGAGATTTTTGTTTTAAATTTTGTCTCCAATACCTTCAAATGTCTTTCTACAGAGGGCTGGTTCCATAAATTTGGTACCTCCCCACAATGGAATACTATATGGTCACGACCAAGAGCCAGAACCTTCTCTCCATTTTAATTGTTGAGCGAAAGTGCAAGGTACACGGTAGTTTGGTACTTTTTCTGTAAAAAGAGTCTGTATTTGTACTTGCATAACTCTGCAAGAGTGAACAAGAAACTAGTAAAAGTGCTTGTGTGTGTGCACGTGCACATGCGTGTGTGTCTTTGTGTGTGTTGAGAGGAACTGGGCAGATGGGGGACAGGAGAGAAGGAATTTTTTTGCTGAACATTTTGTATTTTCTGATTTTTGAAACATGTGACTACATTATTTATTCACAATAAATTAAAAGAGGGCTGGTGGCAAGCAAACACACCACTAAAGAAAAGAAGTCCCAGGACCAGACATTCTCTAAGCACTTGATTCTATTAATTTCTGAGCTTAGCCTTGACCTTAGAACTAACTGAAAACTGATGATACTGATTTTGGGGTTCATGTTAGACTTTTTCTTGGGAGGGCTGATTTTAGTGTAAAAGCAGGGAAATGTTTATCTAAAAAAAAAAAAAAGAAAGAAAGAAAAAAAGAGAACAAAAGAACAGTCAGGTAGCGAATGCACTCCTTCCCAGACTTCCCGGGGTTCTCAGGGTCTAATCCTGGCCTTGGTGAGTGGGGGAGGGGAGGGGACTCACTTCCAGAGTTTTGGTGTAGCCCCTCCCCCCATCATCTCTCTGCCTCCCAGGAGGTCACTCACTTTCCAAGGAGCAGGACCTTGTGGGTCAGGAGGGGTGACAGGAAGGGGTGTGTGGGGTACAACGTCCATCCATATTGGGAACTGGGGCGTCAGGATGCCCAGGGTCCCACCATTTGCCATCTGTCTTTTAGAAGCTTCTCTGCGAGGAGAGTGGGAAAAAGGAAACGGGACAGGGGTCATCTCTCAACCACCCTGGCCACTTCTACGTTGTGTAGATTGTCCCTTGTTATTTCTGTCGGGCAGCAGATCAGGAAATGGCCCAAGAGGGCTTGCTACATGCTGGGCGCTTCTCCCCTTTATCACTGTGCTAAGCCTATGAGGTAGGTGCTATTTATCATAATCCCCATTTTAGGAAACCGAGGCACAGAGAAATAAGTGACTTCCCCGAGGTCTCACAGCCTGTGAGGGCTAGCTCACCCTCTCAGCCGTCGCCCTTCGGACACTCTTGAGCCTGCCTCCAGCTGGGTGCTGCAAACCTGCTCTCTCTCAAGAGTCGGAAGCAGTTCTGCAATGGAGTTGCGGGCACTGTGACACAGACTGGGGGAGGGCTGTGCTTTGCACTTCCAGGTCCCGTGGGGGGCCTTGTGGCGTTCTCCACCGTTCCTGAGGGGAGCTGGCGGGGATTGCTTAAGTGCTCAGCCTGGGCCTCCCAGCTCCCTGCCACTTGCCCTTGTGACCTTAGGCATGTGCCCTGCTCAACTTCCCAGGTGTTAGTAATGGGGGCGGGTCAGGGCCCTGTCCTGGACCGCTCCAGGTGTCCTAGGCGGAGCACTGCAGGCTGCAGAAGTCGGCCGATGAGAAGAGCCTCAGCACGTTGACCAGCGGGAACATGAGCAGAGCTCCGAGGAGGGAGCCCAGCTGCACCGCCGCGCCGCACCACAGGAGGGCGCTGCGGCTGCGGTCGCGCAGGATCACGCCCAGCATCACCTTGACGTAGCTCAGACAGCCAATGAACAGCACCCACGAGGCCACCTGCGGATACCGGGCGGCAGAGATGCAGAGTGAAGGGGGCTTTGGGGTGAGCCCCAGGGGAGAAGGATGCTTGTAGGGTGACCTAACTGGGCTAAGGGAACCCCATGGAATAACCTTTAAGTTCAATAGTCTTTGGGGGTGACCCCCTAGGGCTAAGAGGGCATGAGTTGACACCCCCCCCCAGGGCAAAGGGGAACCCAGTAGCCTTGGTGCCTCTCGTGATCAAGTCAAGGGCATCTGGGAGAAAGCCAGGGCTGAGGTACACATGGCGGGGAAAGTGTGGCATTCAGCGGAGAGGCTGGAATGTCACCTTGGACCAGCCACCTCACCTTCCTAAGCCTCCATTCCCAAAGGAGAAGCATCCCTCCCCCTGCCCAACCCCACCTGGGGCTTCCTTCCGGCGCAAACACAAAGACTTTGGCCAATAGAAAGCGCCTTGCCTAGGCGAGGGGTAGGGAGGGAGGCAGTTCCACAGGCCGGGTACTTACAATGAGGACTTCTCCAGCCCAGTGGCCCTGCATGACGGGGCAAGGGCTCATCACGGCCATGGCCATGTTGTAGGCCCCAAAGCCAGTCCCGAGCACTGTGAGGACCCCCAGAACTGGCAGAGACCTAGGGCAGAGTAGAAGAGGAGAATGGAGGAGATGAGCAGCCTGACTTCTGCCTCCCCTACCCTGGGGCGCCGCATAGAATGGTCAGCGTCTCTAGGGTTAGAGGTCAGATCCACATGGAAGCTTCCAGGCCACCTGGCTCAAGCGGGTCAGTGAGCTTCCTGAGGGGCAAAACTGGTCTAGACATCCTGAGCATTCATGGCAGGAGAAACAGAATGGACTCTGGTGCTACGGGGACCTGGTTCAGATTCCACTTCCCACTGAAGCTGCAAGACTGGTCCCTGAGCCTGCTTCCTCACCAGCGCGAGGAGCTGTGCAGGGCTGCCGGAACCTGTGGAACGGAGTGCGCAGGGCCGGGCCCCGGGGCCCCACCCAGTGTTCCGCCGGCTCCCATTTCCTCCTGCAACATGCCCAACCTCAGCCAGGAAGCCTGGCTGACAAGGATGTGGCTAGGAGTCTCGCACTGCAGGCTGTGCTGTATGCCTCAGTTGACCCCTTCCCCTCTGGTGTCATCTACAACCTGAGGTCTCCATGATCTAGGGGTCCTGATGGCTGGCTGGGATCCCACGTTGGCTCTAGGTGTGACAACGGAGGACACTGTCCTTCATTAGAGGTTATCCTCCCGGGGCCTCCCTGTGCACACTCTTCAGAACACCAAGGCTGCCTGGGGTCCTGGGTGGGAGTGGAGGGCCTGCCCCTGCCTCTAAGGACTCTTTCTGCTCCAAGATTCTTGGAGCCGCTGTCTTTCAGACTGGGTATTTCTAACATTCTGGATGTCCCCTCTTCCACACATCTGTAGACTCTGCTTCTGCTTCCCCAGAAATCTCTAGCCTCCTTCCACAGTTTCAATCCCTAAGGGAGAAAATTCAGCTTTCTGGCAATGTGACATTTTCTGTCTGACTCTCCTCTTCTCGTTCTCCCTCCTTCCTGAGCTGGGGGGGGGCGGGCGTGAGCAGGGTCAGAGAGGCCCATGAGGGCAGGCAGGGCACAGAGCTGGCTGGGAGGTTGTGGGCCCTCAAGTTTCATGACCCCAAAGTCCGTGTGTCTCCTCCCAGGGTCTGAACCCCTGCAGCGAAACCACTTAGGTTGTGTACTAAAATTTGAAATCTCAGGTCCCAATCTAGGCTGGCTCAATCTGCATTTTGTCAATTTGCCTAGCCACTCTTCCAGATCTGCCGCTGTAAAGGAGCCAGAGTGAGCTGGAGGCGGGAGGACAGGGCTGAAGTCCTGGGAAATAGACCATGGGATTAGACCCTTTCTGTGAGCCTCGGGGTTCCCACTTATAAATGGGAACCTCAGCTCCTGCCTGCGCATTCCTCCTCAAGGGCCAGTGGCTGGTCAACACCTACGCTAGACCTGCCCTGCACAGGTACTCTAAAATCTTTACCAAATTAGCTCATTTTATGCTTCCAGCAATCCTAGGAGGGAGAACTACTATTATCCCCATTTTCCAGGTAAGTATCCCTGAGGCACAGAGAGGTGAAGTGATTTGTCCGGGACCTCATTGCTAGGAAGTGGCTGAGTTGGGATTTGAACCCAGGCAGTCAAGCCCTAGAAACCATGTTCTATGCGCAGAACCTGACAGTTGGGGTTTGGAATTCTGACTTCTGGAACAAAATGCATCCAACAAGAGTTCCCGAGGGCCAGTTGGGGCAGACCTGTGCGGCAGAAACATGGAGAGGAAGCAGGCGAGAGGGTTGGCCATGGAGCTGAGGGTGGCGGACAGGTGGTAGGCAATAGGCCCGTAGGAGAGGCAGGAATAGGTCTGCACGGAGGGCAGCACACCGTTGGTGAGCGCATTCACGAAAGCCACCAGGATGTAGATGAAGGCCAGGTGGGCTGGGTGGTCGGAGGCCGTTTTCTCCTCTGGATGCCCTTGGGCCTTGCTGCTAGCTCCTGGGTCTGGGGGGCCCAGGTCCTCCCCTTCCCGTGGCCGGATGGAGTGGAGGGTGATCTGGGAGGTGAGGAGGTCTTCTATGGAAGATTCCCTGGGTCTGGGCTGACGCTGGAGGAGAAAGAAAGCAACCAGGCAGCAGGCCATCATGAAGGAGAGCAGGAGGAAGAAGACCAAGGGCGAGAAGTTGGCTGGGAGGTAGCGGCTTTCCAGATGGACGGCGGAACGTGTCATCCCAGTCAGGTCAGACACCAAAGTGCTGTTAGCTCCCTGGGGAAAGACAAAACCAGGGTCAGGCAGATCCCCGGGGGATGTCAGGCCACAGGTAGCAACAATGGAGTGCTTGTAGGATATGGTGGCCCTGGGGCCCCTGGTTTGCACCCATGGCTGGACCTCTGTGGTTTGGGCAATGCCAGGCGTTATGTGAAGTGTCCAACTTCACAAGTGTCCACACAGTGGAAAAAAGTTGGACGTTTTAACAACACGAAGCACTGAAGCAATGTCTAAAGTCTACAGTTCTGGGTGCCCGGGTGGCTCAGACGGTTAAGCATCTGCCTTGTGCTCGGGGTCCTGGGATGGAGCCCCGTGTCTGGCTCCCTGCTCAGCGGGGAGCCTGCTTCTCCCTCTCCCACTGCTGCTCCCCCTGCTTGTGCTCTCTTGCACGCACGCTCAATCTCTCTCTCAAATAAATAAATAAAATCTTAAAAAAAAATAAATAAAGGCTACAGTTCTTAGCCCTGGCAGTACATTAGCATCACCTGAGGACTTTTGAATAAATACAAGTTCACCATCCCTGTTTTGCAATTTGGAAATGCAAAAAGCTCTGAAAGTTCGGATTTTTTTCATGACTCAGTTGGCAGCCACACTTGAATGGAGGTAGTCTATTTACAGCCTACGTGCCCACTGGGCAGGAATGCCCCCCGGGCCATAGGCAGTGACGTCACTGTGCTGGACTGCTATGTCACAGGTGCTCTTGGAGACCAGGACAGGTGTGTTCTAAAATCCGAAACTCCAGATTCCAACACACTTTGGACCTCAAAGGGTCTCTGAGAAGCCCCACGCCCCAGAGAGTTTCTTTCATTGGTTGGATGGGGTGGGGCCCACCGCTGTGTTTCAGTAGGTCCCCCGGGTAGGTGATCTGATGTGCAGCCAGGTCAAGAACACCGGTCTACCCAACATCTAGGAAACACAAGCCCTCTGCACGGTCTTCCTTGTGACCAAGCATGGAGCACTGTAATGGGTCATGCCGGGTACCTGTAGGAAGACAGTCTTCCCGGTGGTTTCAGTCGTTGGGGTGGTGTCTGATGGCTGAGTGACATTGACACAGGTGGTGAGACCCGAGCCCTGGGCAAGAGCCACCAGGGCAGGCAGGAGGCCGCTGAGTCCTTCACCCACAAAGAAGGTGGTCAGGTAGCGTGCGGGCAGCCCGCTCATGAAAGGCAGGAAGGTGACCGAAGAGGTGCAGTCCACCAGGGCCAGGAAGAAGGTGAGGACCATAAAGGCGATGCTGTGGTGGCCGTCCAGCACCCAGGAGGTGACATTCCAGAGGAAGGCGAAGAGGGTGCAGGCCAGGGTGCCCACAGCCAGCACGGTGAAGATAATGGGCACTTCGGAAAGGCATCCGGGCCGGAAGTGATGGAGCAGGGTGACCAGGAGGGGGCCGATGTTGGCCAGCTGGATGACCACCGTGAGGTAGGAGGGAAGGTGCCACCCCTCGGGCAGCTCCGTCACCAGCAGGGGCAGCTCTACCCACAGCCCGTTGATGGCCACCCAGGAGCCCATCCCGAAGGTGCAGACCAGCAGGTGTACCAGGAGGGCCATGATGATGTCTGCCCTGTGCCGAAGCCGCCTCCTCCCAGATCAGCCTGCAGGGGGCGCCGTGGAGAAAAATGCCGGGTGAGCAATGTTAGGGTCACCGTCTGTCAAAACACCATGCTGTGGAGCCCAGGTTTTCCCTGATCTTTCCCCTTCTCGTGAACAAGTTGGCTTTTTATGACAGGAAAACACAGGCAAATTCTTTTATAACTAACCTTTCCAGAGGGGCAAGCTTCCCTAACTGTGGCTCATAATTCCAGAGACCATCAAAGAAAAGTTGGACACATGTAACTGCATAAATATTAAAACAAAAGTCATCCGACAACAAACAAAACACCTTCTTCAAAAAAAAAAAAAAAAAGAGAAAAGGTCAGAAATACCAGTAAGATCAAAAGATGACCACCTGGGGGAAATATTTGCAATGTAAATCATAGACAAGAGAAACATCTTCCTCTTATGTAAAGAATTTGTAGAAAATGGGGCACCTGGGTGGCTCAGATGGTTAAGCGTCTGCCTTCTGCTCAGGTCAGGATCCCAGGGTCCAGGGATCAAGCCCCACATCGGGCTCCTGGCTCAGCGGGGAGCCTGCTTCTCCCTCTCCCTCTGCCTCTCTCCCTGCTCATGCTCTCCCTCCCTCTCTGTATAGCTGTGTCTCAAGTGAATAAATAAAATCTTATAAAAAAAAAAGAGTTTGTAGAAATTAAGAACAAAAAGACTGAATAGAAGAATGGGCAAAGGATGTGAACAGTTCAGAGGAAAAGGTACAAATAAGCCTTAAACATACAAAAAGATCTGGGCTTGCACCCAGCTCTGCCCCTGGTTAGCAGGGTGACCTCGGGCAAGTGATATTGCCTCTCTGTGCCTCCTATTCCTCATCTGTAAAGAGAGGACAGTCTTGACTTTATGGATTGTAATGATATGCAAATATGTTAATGTTAATAAGCTAATGTTTTTAAAACAGGGTCTGACGCACGGTAAGTACTTACGGAGGGCTAGCTATCACCCTCATGGTGAAATGCCGGGTTTGGTGACATGGTCATTTTTGTCCAATTCACATGAAAATTAATACATGACTAAATTTAATACATGACTAAAATTATTACAATTTTTTAAAAAAGGAAAAAAAAAGTTTCCCATGAGGCACCATTCTGGAGAGAAATGTTGATGGGGCCAAGCCCTTCCTTTTACAGATGGGAAACAGGGTGGGGTCTAGGGAGGTGGGATTTGGAGCCAGTCCCTTGCAGCATTTGGCCTCCTGACCAACCCCTGCCCCCAAGTCCAACCTTGCTCTCTTTTGGAAGCTGCTGAAGCTTCCCTGTGGCTAGGCCTCCCCTGGGAAAGTCCCAACCTCAGCGGCTCCTTTCCGGGTTCCACACACATGTAACTGCATAAATATTAAAACAAAAGTCATCCGACAACAAACAAAACACCTTCTTCAGCCGCAGATGAACTCTCAGCCGCAGGTGAACTCCTTTCTTCCTTCCTCCACTGAGCAGAGTGCAGTCTGACCTGCTTTCCGTCCTGCTCTACCACGGTCTGTCTAGAGGACTCGGGCAGGTGGCTTAAGCTCTGTCTCTCACCTGTGAGGCTGGCCTGACTAACAGCCCAGGACAGGCCTGGCTCTGGGCCCCCCACCGAGAGCACCCAGGGAGGGAAGCTCCAGGCAGCTGTTGCATGGGGAGGACCCTTGCCATCCCTCCCCTTCAGTTGTGTGCAGCTTCTTGGCTGCTCACTCCCACCTGAGACCAGACTGTGGCATAGAACAGGCAGAATCCCACTAAAAAAGAGCTGCCCTGCTCCAACTCAGGCAGAGTTCTGCCTCTGATGGGTGAAACGATAGGGAAGGACAAAAAGGTAGAGGTTGAACAATATTCCAAGGCAGAGGCTGCTAGCTGCTTCCCATTACTTACTCTTCCCTTTTTCCTTAGTTGTCACGGAGACCAGATGTTTGGTTGGGCAAATGGCCACCGAGCTAAAGGAGTACATTTCCCAGCCTCCCTTGCAGTGGTACACTGCCAGCCGATCGAGGCCAGGCCAGTGAGGTTGTGAGGGACTTCGAAAAGTCTCCTTAAAGATGAGGGAGCGTACCTTTCTGTCCTTCCTCTGTCCTGCTGTCTGGAACTCAGATGAGATGGCCAGAACCCCAGTGGTCGTTTTGTGCTAAGAAGGATGGTGTGGGGGCTAGGGGGAGATTAGACCTTAAGGCTTTGTGGTACAGAGCTGCCATACTGGTTCTGTTCTGCCTGCCACTGAACCATTTGTTCAATGCTGTGTGCATTGTAAATAAGCTGTTCTCTTGTTTAAGCTACTCATTTTATATACAGCAAAACAGTGGCCAAGTGTGCAGAGAGATGTTCAAGGAGATAGAGAGACTGATTATAGTAGCGAAAACCTCATGAGGACATTTATCTCCTTTACTCTGGATGTCCCAACTCAGAAACTCAGGTTCTGCCCCAAATGGGATTTGATCAAAAACCAAAATCAAATATGATTAGTTGTTGAGGTATACCTTAAAGAGACATAGAAAGATTAAGAGTAAACCTGGGGGCAAAGGTCTTCCAGGGAAATGCAAAGAGATGGAGGGAGGGAGAGAGAGAGAGAAACAAAGAGCTCTCGATATGGGATTTGATGCCAAAAGTATAAATTAAGACCCCGAGTCATTTCATACTGATAGATAGTCCTTAGCGGAGTCAAAGCAGTAGTGGATATCTAGAGTCTGCGTAACATTCCCCCACAGCCCCAGACATGCCTGGAGAGACAGACGGCAGCACAGTCTGGGCGGGGTGGTGACTCACTGCTCTAGGCCTTGATGGCAGAGGGCAGCGTAAAATAAATAAGGGTATAGAGGAGGTGATCAATGATATTTTTAATAAACAGGAATAAGTAAATAACTAAAGGGAGGAGGCGGATTTGCTAAAGATGGTTACTTTTATCATCTGAAAAGCTATTAAAATAATGAGAGTTCAGCCAGATGTCCAGTTATACATTTCTAAATATGTAGTTTTCCTGCATAGAACCAGTTAGAAAATAAGACTTGCCAGGGTAGTCATTTGGGAAAAAAAGAAATAAAGCTGGATCTCTTTCTTACTTCTTATCCCTCACCCCTGAAAAAAGAATTCCAGCTGGATCAAATGTTTAAATATATTTTTTTAATTAAAAAAAGAATAAAAATGTCCAAAGAACATAGAGGCAGAGGGAACTGCCTGTGCAAATGTCCTGAGGCAGGAATGAGCCTGGGGCAGTGTGGCTGGAACAGTGGGCTTGAGGAGATGAGGGCAGGTGGGCAGGTAAGGAGCCTGAGTCTCCTTTATGTGCAACAGGTTCTATGCACCAAAAGACTAAATCCCCACACCCCACAGAGCTGAGTTGTCTGGGTTCTAATGCAGGCACCACATGGCTGTGTAAGTTGAGGGAAGTGATTTGGCTCTGCAAGTCTCTTCCTTTGGCAGGAAAACAGTCATGATGGTGGTATGGCCCAGCATGACCCATCTCCTGTGTGGCTCTCCTGCCCAGGCCTGCTTCCAGGCAGCCACACCAAACGCCCCACGCTCCTGGGCCTGGGAGACACAATGACCCATTGATGGGGGACGTAGCCATCAATGACAACGGCGGGGGGCGGCGGGGGCGGGGGATGTCCTCGGCAGAGCAAACTGCATGTGCAGAGGCCTGGTGGTTCAGAGCAGTACGGGAGTGGTTTACAATGAGTAGTATGTTGGGAGTATTTTAAAAAAGTACGTAGCTCTTTTCTCTTTTCCCTCTAGTGACCTTGCAGTTCTTATTCATTCATTCGACCAGTACTTACTGGCCACTTGCTGTGTGCTGGACAGTAATTTCTGCTCTCAGGAAAGAGTGAGAAGTCACTGAGTGAAATAAAAACCAGCAACCAAGAGCGAGTCAGTAGTGATTAAGGGCTGTGGGAGGGAAGCAAAGCTGGGAGGAGCGGGCAAATGTAAATGGGGTTGTCAGAGGGAATGTGAAGGAAGTGTGGGAGTGAGCCAGGCCCGGGGAGAGTGGTGCAGGGGCAGGGAACAGCAAGTGCAAAGGCCCTGGGGTGGCTGCAGCAGTGTGAGCGGGCAGCGCAGGTCTCATAGGGCCCTGTAGGTAAGAGTTTGGGTGTTTCTCTGAGCCCAAATCTCTATTCCTGGGCAGAGGGAGGACCAGCTCTAATTGAGTTTTAGCAGAATCACACCGGCTATTGTGAGAAGAGTCATGTGGGGCCAGGGCAGAAGTAGGAGTGAAGCCTGTTTATCCGTTAGGGAGCTGGTGTGGTATTCCAGGCAAAAGATATCGTAATGCCAATGATAATAAGAACTCGAACAGTAGCCACCATTTGCTGGCCAAGCACTTTATACACATTATCCATTAGATCCTCCCAACAATCCCCAGGTAGGCAGTATGACGATCTCCATTTTATAAATGAGTTAATGCGGCTCAGAAAAGTAATTTGCCCCACGTCACCCAGCTGGTCACCTGGGAGCTGGGATTGGAACCTAGGCCGGGCCGACTGTGGACCCAGCCTGAGTAGAGCCCAGGAGGGGAGGGCGTTACGAAGAGGCGGCAGGGGCTGGGCTGAGCTGGACCCCTTTCCACTCGCGCCCGGGCCTCCCCACCGCATGGGCTGGGAAGGGGAGAGATGAGACGCCAAGACATATCTGCTTCCCGGGCCCCACCAGCGATGGCGGGAGACCAGAAACCTAAGTAAGGCTCTGGAGGAGACACGTAAGACTTCATCTGCTCCGTGGCAGATGCGCACCCAGGTACGGAGCCAGGACAGCCCCTGGCAAAGGGGTCTCTTTCCCTCGAATTCTTGTATCTAAAGCTGAGAGTCCCAGGCCCAAGGGAGTGGGGGTGGGGGGCCGGTGTGCCCTCAGTGTGTGGCTGGGCCACCTCCTGCCCCAGCCGGCAGGAAGGGCCCCGTCCTACCTCGACCACCCGAGCCTAGGCAGCCTCCAGTCCCGGCGCTCCTGTGCTCTCCGCTTTGCTCCCTCACCGCATTATCAGGCATCGGCTCAGCTGTGGAGCTTTATCTGTGTCTTATCATTTGAGTGCTGACCACTCCCACTGGAGTATCATCTCCCTGTGAGCAGGGCCCTGTCTCTCTTCCAGGGTCCATGTGGCCGCCTGGTTTGCAAAGGGCTGGGCCATTGACCCAGCCTGCCTCGGCCTTGTGGGTTGAGTTGGCCAGGGTGGCCCGGGCAGTGCCAGCCGGCAGTGTGGGCCCTGTCTACACCCGCTCCTGGACAAGGGTCCCAGTCAGTGTTGTCCCGGAGTCCTTGGTGAATCCTGCAGGCCCCCGCCTGGGGCCTGGGATGTGGGACCCGGCCCGTCCTCATGAGAGTGGTGGGGAGGTTGTCCGGGTTGGGGAGGCAGGGTGGCTTTGAGTAGACAGAGCAGGGAGAGAGCGAGAGCCAAAGCTAGAAGCCAAAATGGGCAGAGAGAGTGACAGAGGGACAGAGGCAGGGCAGGGGGAAGAGGTAGGGCAGAGGGCAGGGGGTGGGAGAGGAGACGGAGGTAGAGGAGTGGCTGTGTGTGCTGGAACCCCGGCCCGGCTCAGCAACCACCCTCACCTAACCGCTCACATCCTTGTGGATCAAGAGGCTTTCTCTTGCCTCTCCTCAACTCGGAGGTCCCAGGCCACCTCCTACTCAATGTTCCCATTTCACAAATGTGGGGAAACTGAGGCCCAGAGAGGAGGCAGTGCTTGCCCACACTGTGTCTCCCTCCCAACCCCCCCCTCCCATCTCAGGTTGCGGTGGTCATCCAGGCCTGCTCTCACTGGCTGTGTGTCCTCAGGCCAGCTGCTCACCCTCTCTGGGTCTTGGTTTCTCCATCGAAGAAAGGGTGTGGGGATGCCCCTGTCTTGTTGGGCTTGGCTGATAGGGAGGAAGCAAGGAGACAATGGGAGCCCAGGCTGGCTGGCAGGGACTTCGAGTTCCCTTCCTCCTCCTCCTTCCCTGGGCCTGGAAGGGCTGCAGGCCTCCCACGAGGCTGACCTTGGCGAAGCAGCCTCCCTTCAGTGCTCATCCCAACCCCCAGCCCCCATGCCAGGCTGGTGAGACTCCGGCCCAACCTGGCAGGAACAGCTGTCTAGACTTCCCAGCGGTGTGGAGAGGCAGCTGGGCAGAGGTCAGTGGGGGTCCAGTCTTTTGATCCAGGGAGGAGGGGGCTGAAGTCCACCAGGCCAGCTCCAACCTGACCACAGAGGAGGAAGCCCTTCTTCCCTTCTATCTCTCCCCCGCCTCCAGCCCAGGAGTCTGAAACCAGAGGAAAAACCACAGACCACCCGCTGTCCCCAGACAAGTGCCCCCCGCTCCTCCAGTGCCCAGTGCCGGCCCCTGGTATCGGCAGCAGTGCCTCCCAGCCCTGAGCCGCCCAGCAAGGCCTGCTTACCTGCAGGTCCGGTCCCAAGTGCCCGGGAGGGGCGGAGGCTGCCCGGTTAGTATTAACCTGCCCCGCCCAGCCCTGCAGAGGGAGAGTCCGGGGAGGGTGGGCGGGGCTGTCACCGGCACCAAGAGCCTACTGTGTGTCTGCAGTGGCCCAGCCGCCCGATCCCCTCGATCCCCAGGCTACAACCGGAGCAGTACAGGGCTCACATTATCAAGTGAGGGTTGACTCCTAGAAGGCAGAAGACCTGCCCAGGCTGGCTCTGGCCTCACCCCAGGGCCACCATAATTCCTTTCACACAGGAACAGGGCTCCCTGGAGCAGAAACTCTTGGTTCAAATGCTGGAGCTCAAGCGAGTCACTGGCAAAGTGGGGGTATTAATAGCATCCTCCTGGTAGGGCAGAAATCCTAATAGCCAGTGTGTGCCAAGCTGACTCTGTGCCAGGCACTGAGCCTGACACTCTTCACCACAGCCTTTGGGCGGGGTGGGGAAAGATACTATGACAATCCCATTTTACAGTTGAGGAAACAGAAGCCCAGAGAAGTCAAGAGCCTCGGTAGAGCTGGTCTCTGACGTCTACTGACAAATACCTGTCCGACAACAGTAATAGTTCGAATGTGATTAAATCTTTCAGGAATCCTAAGCAGTAGGCAGATACTACTTTTAGTTGCTACTTTACAGAGGGGGAAACAGACTCACAGAGGTTAAGTGACTGGCTCGAGGTGCTCTAGCCGGGAAGTGCAGGGTCAGATTCGAAGCCGACTCCAGCTGATGCTCACACGGGTTCTGGCACCTACCTGGTAAATGCTCATTGCATGTTGACTTCTGAGAATTCTCGCCCGCTTTTTGCCTGTTCTCGGAGATATTCCTTTGCTTGATGAGCAGTCGCTCTCCAGGCAGATGTTTGGCATGAGAGGTGAGCAGAGCCCGGAAGGGGACACCGGACCCCTCTCTGAGCTGGCAGGGGCTCAGTAGCACTTCAGGTTGTGGGGACACAAGAATGTGCTCCCTAGGGGAGCCCCCGCCAGGACACCAGCCGTGAGAGGCCGCTCCTGGCCCCAATCCCTCCCGCCGACTGATGCTCCTTTCTGACTCCGACCATTCTCCTCTTCCGTTTGGCTGGACCCACATCCCTGCTGCTATGGTCTCCCTTCTGGTCACCTCAAAGGTGCCAAAAATACCTTGTGGTATTTTTATTTTTTATTTTTATATTTATATTTTTTATTATTTTATTTTTATTTTTAATTTAAAAACATATCTTTATTATCAACCCGCAAAGACTCCCCTGTTGCTCACCAAATTAAAAAAAAATGCCGGGGCGCCTGGGTGGCTCAGTCGTTGAGCGTCTGCCTTCGGCTCAGGTCATGATTCCAGGGTCCTGGGATCAAGCCCCGCATCGGGCTTCCTGCTTGGCGGGAAGCTTGCTTCTCCCTCTCCCACTCCCCCTGCTTGTGTTCCCTCTCTTCTCTGTGTCTCTGTCAAATAAATAAAATCTTAAAAAAGTAAATAAAAATAAAAAAATGCCTAAGCCTCACATTTACGTCTTCTCTCAGCTGGGACCAATAAACCCTGACAACTTTATCACTTGCCCTTTCTTATATGTAGCCTTTCTTGCTTCCAGCCAGAACTGCTTACCATTCTCTTAAGTATTTATAGTAAGTCTAAGCCACCAAACTTTCCATATGAATTCTTCTGTTAGAATACCCTTTTTGGGGCGCCTGGGTGGCTCAGTCAGTTAAGCATCAGACTCTTGATTTTGGCTTGGGTCATGATCTCAGGCTTGTAAGATTGAGCTCTGAGTTTGGGCTCCACGCTGGGTGTGGAGCCTGCTTGGGATTCTCTCTTTCCCTCTAAAAAAAAAAAAAAAAAAGAGAGAGAATACCCTTTTTGCCCCATCTCTCTCTCTGCCCCCCATTGGAAAATAAAAAAACAAAATGTATTGAGTTATTTGTGGGAAGCACTTTGGGGAACACAGAAGGCTATATACAGCTTTTCCCAAGAGCTTATAGGCCAGTGACAAAGACAAGACAAAAACACATAAAAACTAAGCAACAGGATCATGGCAGGAGCCACACTGTCTACATGATGTATGTGTATTTCTGGGAGCCTATCAGAGCAGACACTTAATAAATGGATACAGGATATATACATAAATATATTTGCCCTGCAAACTTGTTGAGAACAATATTCCTGAGTTATAACACCTGCACAGTGTCACTGATTTCTGTAAGAATTTAATCTTCTCTCTCTCTTTTTTTTCTTTGAAGCAGACTTTCCTAGATTTTAATACATTTCATGGCTTTTCAAACCCAGGTATTATAAATGAAGATAAATAAACTTAATTTTCAAATTTCATCCTTCATTATGCTCTTCTACATTCTGGAACAATTTGACACTGTGCTTTACGACCAGCTTCAGGAATCCACAAGGTTGGAACTAATTTCATACTATTACCAAGATGGTATCAACATGGATTGTGTTCAACTTTGGTATCTTCAAATGTATTAATAAGTAAGAATTGTAAAAATTTGTGTTGTAATTGTTTGTAATGGAACAAGCACTCCAAGTTCATATTTTAGATACTTAAACCTCCGGGACATAGTTTATTCAATTGTTTACAGTGTTTTTCAACAGCGGCTTTCCAGTGTAAAGGACCCTTGAAATACCAAACTTCCTTTTTCCCCTCAATTTTATTAGAACTCCTGTTTCTAATATTTTTTTAACATTTTAAAATTTAAATTCAATTAATTAACATATAATGTATTACTGGTTTCAGAGGTACAGGCCTGTGATTCATCAGTCTTATACTCAGCACTTACCCAGTGCTCATTCCATCACGTGCCTCCTTAATGCCCATCCCCCAGTTATCCCAGCCCCCCACCCACCTCCCCTCCAGCAACCCTCAGTTTGTTTCCTAGAGTTAAGAGTCTCTTATGGCTTGTTTCCCTCTCTGATTTTGTCTTGTTTTATTTTTTCCTCTCTTCCCCTATGATCCTCTGTTTTGTTTCTTAAATTCTACATATCATTGAGATCATATGATCATTGTCTTTCTCTGATTGACTTATTTCACTTAGCATAGTACCCTCTAGTTGCATCCACATCGTTGCGAATATATTGCCCCATCTCTTTCTGGCACAATCCTATCCATATTTCAAAGCCAATCTTAAATGTTATCTCCACCAAAGAAACCTTTCTGGATATCGGTTTCTACTATAACCAGTATACATTGGGAGCTTAATAAATGTAACATATGTAGCCGGGGTGGAGGGGTGCGAGAGCACCTGGCCTCACGGCTCCCAAACAGATCTGGTTCTGCCCCTGGCTACTGACCAAATCCAAAGGCAGAGAGACCAGTGGAGGTGAAAGGAGGAATTTATTTCAGCGAGGCCAGCACCGGAAGTCGGTGGGCTGATGTCTCAAAGGCTGTGTCCAAAACTCCGAAAATACTCCCCGGGTTTATATAAGGAAGCTGTGGGATGCAGGGGGGTGGGCCGGGGCAGGTGGGCAGTGAGGGTCAAATCGTTCACTGTCTTGGAGTCAAGTACGGGCGGGTCCTGCTGGCTCAGGGCAGTCCTTGTGGCTTGATGGGGCAGTTTCACTCGGGCAGGGCGTGCTCTGCCGGTGGGGTCTCCCACCTGAGCCAAGAGCCGCGCTGGAAAGAAGAACCCAACCGAAAAGCTTGAGGTCCAAATGGAGACAGCTGAAGTCCTCACACGCCCCAGTGAATGAACACCAACCGGAATGTTCTCCCTTTCCTTGTCATCTCCAGATACTTCTACAGCCTGTGTTGCTGTTTAATTAAGACTGTTATTAGTTATTTTTTGTAGCAGTTTTAGGTTTACAGGAGAACATTCCTTGCCCCCCTCCCCCCCGTCTTTACAGCCTGGGGCATCCCATCCACCTCGCCCGGGAGGCTTGCCTTTTCTGCCGATTATCTTAGAGCTCTGTCTACATCCTGCACATCCAGAGCCTCATTCATTGGCTTCAGCCTCTGAAAGATGTTTATTAAGTGCCAGTGAACAGCTCTACTTTTCATCTACTAAACACAAGGCGAAATTGTTGTTGCCTGGTGTTTAGGGTAGACGGAGGCCAGTGAGCTCTAACCCAAGGCCCGTTTCTTTTCACCAAAGACTTTCTAAATGCCCGCTTCTAAATAGGAATTAGCCTAGGTAATATATCGTGAGGCCTTGTAACTGCTTCTTATAGATGAAATCTCTCTGATGCACAAGTCACAAGACGTTGGTGTAAGTTGTTTTCCCCAAATGGAGCGGCCTGCGAACCTGAGTGGGACGCGGGCGTGCACCTGCGCAGGTCAACAACGCCCCCAGCTTTCCCTCCCGCTCTGTAGCTTCCAGTCCCACCCCTGTCCATGCTCTCCCTAAAATCCAGTAAAGACTCAAGACCCCGTTTTCAGGGCAGGCAGATTTGAGATCCCACCCCCCCACCCCCCCAGCCCCCATCTCCTCGTTTAGCTGCCTTGCAAATTAAACTTTTTTCTTATTGCAAACCTGGTCTCAGTGTTTGGCTTTGCTGCCCACGGAGCCCTCGTTCCCTCGTTCAGTTACACTGATGATGTCAGGCACTGTGAGAGATGCTTGGGACCTAAAACTGAACCGAAGAGATAAAGCCCTTGTCTTTGGAGATCTGACATTCTAGTGGAGCAAGAGGGACAATAAACATAGTAGGTAAGGACACTATTTAGTGTGTTAGATGTGGTCGGTAGAAAAAGGAGAGCAGGGCGAGGGGGACCCGGAGTGGCCAGCGGGGCCAGGCTGCAGAGAGGGTGGGGAGCCATAAAGGCACTCTGAGGGGGACAGGGTCCCGGGCTGGGGAATGGCAGGGCTAGAGGTGAGTCGGTATCCCAGTGCGCCCGAATGAGTTAAGGCCGCGCCCCCCCCCCCCCCAGCTAGGCACCTAGCATTTACCATCAGGAACATTGCAGCAGCAAACACTGGCAATCTGTCTGTCTGTCCATGTGCAGAATACCCGGAGAATCCACTCCTAGCAGTGAACTTCAACCCACTCAGAGAGAGATCATCCAGATGCCCTCCAAAGTCTCTGCACCAGGACCACGAGGTTCCCACAAAGAGCTGCCCTCCGGGAGTTCTCAAACGTGTACATTCTTCAGGCAGGTCACAAGGGCGCTCACATTCCACTAGGAAGGTTTCCAGAGCGGAGATCAGCTAATCCGCGACCGGGCCCCCAGGGCAGGCGCGGGAAGGTTCACGCCTGGGTGGTGGGTGGGCTGGGCTTCCTGGTGGGTCGCTGGGTAAATAAATGGATGAGGGGCTGGAGGCGCCGCTGCAGTTACCCATGGGAGCCACCAGAGGGCGCAGGGGCCCCACCACCTCCGAAGATGAACCTTTTCCCGGGCATCTGGGGGATTAGGAGCTTCTCTCAAGGGGTCCTGTGGGGTCTAAAGTGCCAGGGTGAGGAAAAGGTGGGAGGTGGGAGGAAAGAGAGCGGGAGAGCGGGGAAAGGGAGACGTAAGGTTAGAGAAGGCTAGAGAGAGGAGCTTCAGAGAGTGCCTCTAAACCAGTTTGCTCTCTATAAGGGCCAGTCTCATGACGCAACCCCCATCAGAGGGACGGTGATCTCATATCTGTGAGTTGAATTCAAGAGCCCAGAACATAGTGGAGGAAAAAGTCACAGGATACATACGTACAGTATGATTCCATTTGTGTAAAAAAAAAATAATTCCACAGTAATCCCACAATAATCCACACCAAATAATCCCACACCAATCCCACAAATAAATGCTGCATAGTCATTTGGGCTGTGTGTGTGTGTGTGTGTGTGTGTGTGGTATTTACTGCATATACATCCATTGGAAAAAATCTAGAAGGAGGAATTTCAAATCGACAGCAGCAGTTACCTTTGGAATTGTGTGTGTGGAAGGAGTCAGGGAATGGGAAGGGTGATGAGGAGTGATCAAAGAGAACTTTAGCCTTAACTGAAATACTTTAATTTTCTAGGAGTCTAAACCCTGTTAGTTGTGTAGCCTAAAATTAAAAATTACTAAAAAAAAATGAAGAAAAAGAAATAAAAGAAAACTCAAATGCCATCTTGTGTTGCACCAAGAGAGGTCTTACATGCAGCTCAAGGGAGGTGACAGCCTTCCCTCCTCTCCTCAGAACACACCTGGGACCTCCTTCCCTCTCCTTGGCTCTATCTTGTGTGAAGAACAGTGACAGCTCAAGGGCATGCCAAAAGTTGAAAGTGGAAGAAATTGTGGTGTCATCTGAATGGGTGCAGATGGGGGAATCATGTCCTTTACTCAAGCTGGAGTAACTGGGCTGGGAGGGGTTATGTGTGACAAATGCATTCTTGCAGGCAGATTTCTGCCAGGTGCCCAGGGGCAGGATTCCAGGAGTGAAGGATGGTGGAAATTCCAGAGGCGTAGAGATTTCCCATCCAGGTATGTGGGGATGGTATGGACTAATTTGGGGATTTGGGAAGTGCTTTGACCCAGAATGTATGTAAGCCAAGGCAGCATGATGCTTTCTAGGAACTACAAATACCTAGGATGGACTCCTAGCATCCTATGGGAGGGTATGGGGGAGTCCCAGAAAAACGCCTTCAGTTCTGGAAAACAATAGCTGGGCGACCCGAAGGGATGGCTTTTGAGATAAAGATCAGACCTGAACCCTAGGTGGGCCTCAGTATCTTCATCAGTAAAATGGGTGAGGGGTCGGTGTGGTCTCTGATTTTATCCAGCTGGGGATCTTTCAGGGTCTCTTCCGGTCCCGGATCACTTTCAAACTGAGGACTTGCAGTTTTCCAATCGGCCAGCAGAGGTCGCCTTTTGACAGGCTAAGAAAAGAAAAGTCAAGCTGGTCTGAAGGGGGAACCTGAGCCTGGGATTCTTCCTTTATTTGCTTTTTCCCTTCCAGTAACTAATGAGTGAGATCAGCTCTGGTCCATGCACTGGGGATATGGCAAGGAGCAAGGTCTCTAAAATGGAGCTGCTATCTTCCCTCCCAACTCCTTTTTTTTCCTTCCACACTCCACATCTCACCCCTTGGCAGATCCAGAATTGGGTCACTCTGTCCCCCTCCACTGTCACCACTGCTGGCCAGCCCCTTCATGTCCTGCCTGGCTGTCACAGTAGTCTCTTCACTGACAATCCCACTTCTGCCCTTTCTCCCCTTTCTCCCTTTCTTAGCCGAAGGGATGCCCTTGAAACACGTCAGAGCCTGTCCTGCTCAGCTCAGAAGCTTCTCAACCCTGTTCGCTTCTGCAGTCCAGAACTTACCTGGCCCTGTGCTATCCTGTACCATTACACTTGACCACATGGCCCTCCCTTCTGCCTGGCGCTCTCCACTCCAGCCACGCTGGCCCCCTTGCTGTCCCCTGAGGTGGCAAACTTGTTCTCTGCCTCAGGGCCTTTGTACGTGCCCTCTTTACCCAGGTAGCTCCCTGGCCCCTCCCTCACTTTATTCGGGTGTCTGCTCAATCTCCCCCTTCAGAGGTGAGCCTAGATTAAGGTAACCTGGTCACTGCCACTCTCTACCTCCTCATGCCTCCCCAGCTTTGCCAACAGTGGCCTGGATGGTGTGTCGTGTGTTCCCTGATTCACTTGCTTAGTGTCTATCTCCCACCAGTGTCCACTCAGCAGTGGGGGGACTGTGACTATTTTGTTCACAGTGGAGGTCCTGGTGCCTCGTTTGTGCCTGGCCTGTGGAAGGAGCCCCCTCCGCCTATGACCCTGACTTGCTGAGGGCCAGATATCAGCTTCTGACCTTTTTGGTGCATCGGGCCTTCTTCTCTTCCCTCTGTAGGATTATGTGTCCAGTGTCCTCAGGAAGAGTCCAGGCCCTGGAAACGGGGGGCCTGGGTCAGGCCTGGGCCTCAGTTTCCCTGCCTGACCAATGAGGTAGACAGTACGAGAGGGCAGATGTGTAGGCCCAGTTCCTAAGGGTGAAATGGGCTAATGGGAAAGGGCTGTGTCCTTCTGCCTCCTCCCCTGTGCAGACACTGGCAGATGGATCCACCTGCCGGCCTCCTGCTGGGCCCCAAACCTGAGAGCAGGTGTCCTGGGGAAGGGGAGCGTAGCACCCAGCGACAAGGCCCCTATAACCCATCAGAACACCAGAGGCCAGCCCTGGGGCTGAGAATCAGGGTGTCCCAGCGGAAGGGGCCTCAGCCAGGGCAGGGCTGCACGGGACCTGCACACAGGCCTGGCTTGCCCGGCCTGGAAAGGTCTTCCTCTCTTGCTCAGCCTCCCCCCGGTCTCATTTCATGCTCACAGTTGTGGCCACACCTAGGCCCTGCCCTCATGATTCCTTCTTATGTTTTTCTTTAAGTCAACTGGCTTGCATTGAATAACATTGAATATGTATGTATGTATGTATGTATGTATGTATGTATGTATGTATTTTTACAATGAATAATTTTAGACACACAGAAAAATAGAGAATAACATTGTGAACCACATACCCAACATCCGGATTAATGTTAACATTTCCCATAATGCTGCCTCTATTTCTTTTTAATTTCATGTGAATTATAGATATCATGAATTTTCACCTCAAATACTGGCATTACCTAAACATCTCTAAAGAGTAAGTCCATTTCCCCGCGTAACACGGGAGTATTGTGTCACTCCAAAATATTAATATTTCTCAGATAGCTAATATTTTGTCCATAACTGACTTCCCCAATTGTCCCCAAAATGTGTTTCACAGTTGACAATGGATTTATTTATTTATTTTTATTTTTTATTTTTAAAAGATTTTACTTATTTATTTGAGAGAGAGAGAGCGCGCGCGCGCCTGATTATGCCCACAAGCAGGAGGAAGGGAGAGGGGCAGAGGGCAAAGGCGAGAATCTCAAGCAGACTCTGCACTGAGAGCAGAGCCCCTCGCAGGGCTCGATCTCACAGCCTTGAGACCGTGACCTGAGCGGAAACGAAGAGTCCGATGCTGAACCGACTGAGCCACCCAGGCGCCCCAACAACGGGTTTATTGTGAAAGAAAACTTGATACGTGAAATGAAAGCAAGTGTCTTCTGCCATAAATAGAAGGGTACCTCTGGAAATGGACGCAGCATGTCAGACCGACCCAGCGCCCAGGCTGGGGCCAAGGCCCACCCTCCGTTGTAAGGGTGATGTGCACCATGGGGTGTTAAGAGAGCAATGCAGCAGAGACTTCTCTCACTGATGGAGTAAGACTCGAAAGGAACTCGGAAAGGGGACCGCTTTCTCTGAGTCAGGATGGGTGCCATTTAACGCAGGGCTGGCCTGCAGGGGTGGGGGGTGGGGGTGGGACAGGAGAGTAGCCCCTTTCCAAGGCTGCAGAAGGTTCTGGAGAAGAAACTGGCATTCCCACGCTCATGCAGTGGGAAGAGCCCTGGACAGGGAGCTGGGAGCCTGTGTGCCTGACCTTGCATTTCTCTGGGTTTGGGTCTCTGGGTTTCTGTCGGTAAAATGCGGGGAGCTGGGACAGGGCCTCCCCACTGCGTGACTCCCGCCACCCCACCACCTAAAAGTGCCCCTTCAGGACCTGTGTGGCCTCTGTGACCCGGCTTCCCACCTCAAACCTCTTTCTGTTCTTGGCTGGCTAGCTCCCTCCTGCTCACTCTCAGGTTTCAACCCAGATGCCACCTCCCCGAGAAGCCTGCCCTGAGCCCTGGCATGGGTTCAGGGCCCCTCATCTGGACCCCACAGCTGCCCCTGATGACTCAGAACTGTAGCCCCTGGGACTTCTCTGTCTCCCCTGGCAGCTGTGGGTAGGGAAAGCTGAGAGCCTTTGTCTTGTTCACCACTGTGTCCCCAGCCCCTGCCTCGGTGCCTGGCACATAGTAGGGGCTCAGTACATTCGCTGAATGAACAAATGATGATTACTACATTTCCCACTCTAGTCTGTCTGCCTCTTCAGGACTCTCAGCGTGGGCATTTGGTCCTTCCTTCCTTTCCTCTCTTCTACCCTCCCCTTCTTCCTTCCTTCTCTCACAAATATTTATTGATTCCCTACTAGGTGCCAGGTGGTGTTCTAGGCATGGGAAATACAGGCAAGGTGCTTGCCCTTGTGGAACTGACGGTCAGTGGGGCAGGCAAACAAAACAAGAAAACAAGTATATAAAATAATCTCAGGGCGCCTGGGGGGCTCAGTCGTTAAGCGTCTGCCTTCGGCTCAGGTCATGATCCCAGGGTCCTGGGATCGAGCCCCGCATCGGGCTCCCTGCTCGGCGGGAGGCCTGCTTCTCCCTCTCCCACTTCCCCTGCTGTGTTCCCTCTCGCTCTGTCTCTCTCTCTGTCAAATAAATAAAATCGTTAAGAAAAAATAATCTCAGATGTTATTCATAGTGTGTAAGGCAGACAGGCGCTGCGGGAGAGCGTTCGAGGGACTTGCTGAGAAGGTGCAGTGTGTCCCAGTGGAGAAGTGGGTGAGAGGGAGCTGGCAGGGCAAGAGCTCGGGAAAGGCATTCCTGGCCTGGAACTGCATCTGCAAAGGCTCTGAAAGGAGAACCAGCTGGGCAGGGGGACAGAAAGCAGGTGCAGGGAGGAGGTCTGAAAGGAGACAGGGGCAGGCCAGGTCAAGAGGGCTGTTCTGAGTCCCCGAAGGCCAATGGAAAGATGTGAGCTGGAAGGGGATGGGATCTGATTTGGTTTCTTCCCAGCTTTCCTGAGATACAACTGACATGTAACATTGTGTCAGCTCAAGGGGCACAAAGCCTCCTTCGATGAGTCAATACATGTATATATCCTACAGTGTTTGACCAGTACCTTAGTTAACACCACCTCCCGTAGTTACGTAGTTACGTAGTTACCTACGTGTGTGTGAGACATAGTACCTTGGGGAGAACATGTAAGATCTGCTCTCTCAGCAGCTTTCAAGTATATAATACAGAGTTTTTAACTGTACTCACCACATTGTACTTTCACTTCCCAGGACTTCTTTCTTTTAATGACTGGAAGTTCATACCCTTTGAGCAACATCTCCCCATTTTCCCCTCAGCCCCTAACAACCACCATTCTACTCCGTTTCTGTGAATTCAATCTTTTTAAGATTCCTCATATAAGTGAAATCACAAGTGGTCTTTCTCTGTCTGAATTTTTTCACTTAGCATAATGCCCTCCAAGTCCGTCCATGTTGTTGCAAATGGCAGGGTTTCCTTCTTCTTCTTTTTTTTTTATAGCTGAGTATTATTCCATCCTATCTATCATCTATCTATCATCTATCTATCTATCATCTATCTATCTATCATCTATCTATCATCTATCATCTATCTATCTATCATCTATCTATCGATCATCTATCATCTATCTATCATCTATCTATCATCTATCTATCTCACATTTTCTTTACTTATTCATTAGTTGCTGGACACTTAGGTTTTTCCATGTCTTGGCTCTTGTAAATAATGCTGCCATGAACACTGGGGTGCAGATATCTTTGAGATACTGATATCATTTTCTTCGGACATACACCCAGAGGTGGGATAGCTGGATCCTATGCTAGTTCTATTTTTAATAGAATAGGACCCTCCATACTGTTTTCCATAGTGGATGCACCAATTTATAATTCCACCAGCGGCACCCAAAGGTTCCTTTTTCTCCACATCCATGCCAGCATTTGGTCTCTCTTGTCTTTCTGATAATAGACATTCCAACAGGTGTGAGGTGCTATCTTGTTGTGGTTTTGATTTGCAGTTCCCTGACGATGAGTGATATTGCACACCTTTTCATGTACTTGTTGGCCACCTGTATGTCTTCTTTGGAAAAAAGTCTGTTCAAATACTTTGCCTATTCTTTTTATTATTATGTTATGTTAATCACCATACATTACATCATTAGTTTTTGATGTAGTGATCCATGATTCATTGTTTGCGTATAACACCCAGTGCTCCATGCAGAACGTGCCCTCTTTAATACCCATCACCAGGCTAACCCATCCCCCCTACCCCCCTCCCCTCTAGAACCCTCAGTTTGTTTCTCAGAGTCCATCGTCTCTCATGGTTCGTCTCCCCCTCCGATTCCACCCCCTTCATTCTTCTCCTCCTGCTATCTTCTTCTTCTTCTTCTTCTTCTTCTTCTTCTTCTTCTTCTTCTTCTTCTTCTTTTAACATATAATGTATTCTTTGTTTCAGAAGTACAGGTCTGTGATTCAACAGTCTTGCACAATTCACAGCGCTCACCATAGCACATACCCTCCCCAGGGTCCATCACCCAGCCACCCCATCCCTCCCACCCCCACCACGCCAGCAACCCTCAGTTTGTTTCCTGAGATTAGGAATTCCTCATATCAGTGAGGTCATAGGATACATGTTCTGCCTATTTTTTAACTGGAGTTTTTGTTTGCTGTTGAGTTGTATGAGTTCTTTATATATTTTGGGTATTAACCCCTTATCAGATACGTGTTTGCAAATATTTTCTCCCATTCCGTACATTGCCTTTTATTTTATTATTTTGAATTCCAGTGTAGTTAACATACAGTGTAATACTAGTTTCAGGTGCACAGTGTAGTGATTCGACACTTCCATCCATCACCCTGGGCTCATCACAAGCGCCCTCCTTCATCCCCATCATCTCTCTCCCCGTCCCGCCACCCACCTCCCTTCTGATAACCATCAGTTTGTTCTCTCTCTATAGTTAAGAGTCTGTTTCTTGGTTTATCTCTCTCTCTTTTTTTTCCTTTGCTCATTTGTTTTGTTTCTTAAATTCTGGAGTGAATACGAGTGATATCATATGGTATTTGTCTTTCTCTGACTTATTTCGCTTAGCATTATACTCCTATATTCTCTAGTTACACCCATGTTGTTGCGAAACAGCAAGATTTCTTTCTTTTTTATGGCGGAATAATATTCCATTGTATATATATACCACTTCTTCTTTATCTGTTCATCTATTGATGGACACTTGGGCTATTGCCTTTTTATTTTGTTGATTTTCTCTTTTGTTTTGTAGGAGCTTTTTAGTTTGATGCAATCCCACTTGTTGATTTTTGCTTTTGTTGCCATATCTAAAGAATCATTGCCGAGACCAATATCAAGGAGTTTCCCCCTATGTTTTCTTCTAGGGGTTTTATGGTTTCAAGTCCTAGGTTTAAGTCTAATCAATTTCGAGCTAATTTTTGTGAGTGATGTAACATAGTGGCCCGATTTCATGCTTTTGCATGTGAATATCCCGTTTTCCCAACACCATTTGTTGAAAAGACAATGGGATTTCCCCACCGAGTATTCTTTGTCAAATGTCATTTGGCCATATATGCATGGGTTTATTTCTGGGTTCCTGATTGTTTTTGTACCAGTACCATACAGTTTTGATTACTGTAGTTTTGTAATGCTGGTTTATATTTTAAAAGAAGGAGGACGGATAGGGGGAGAGAAGGTAGGAGTGGCCTGGGGTCTGACGCAGCCTCCAGGCAGAGATGGGTCAGCTGAGCCCATCTCATGCCCAGCCCTGGTGTGAGGGGCCTGAGCATGTGCTGAGCATGGGTCTGGGTTGTGGGCCTGGGACTTCTGGTGTCTGTGGGTGTCTGGACCTGTGGGATGGGCCCCAACAAGAGGGAAAGGGAGGCGGGGTTTGGGCAGTGGCTGGGGGCTCATTTGCATTTGATTTACACGTGGAGTGGAGGGGTCAAGTTGAAAGCTGGAAAGGCCTGCACCAGTCCCTTGGGTGGAGGGTCTTGGGTGTTAGGACGGACAAAGATTCTGTCTCCAGGCTACGACCTTCCTGTTCAGGAGGGGCCCTATTTCTCCACCTGCCTCTGGCCTGGCCCTGCCATCTGGGGTTGGGACACTAGGAGGACAAAGGCCCCTCACTCTCTGAACCCTTTTCCCCTATAGAATCCCATCTGTTAGGCTCAGCCTCTGACCTGGGACAGCTCCCTTAGCTCAGGCCCAAGAGTGCAGAGGGGACAGCCCCCTAACCCTAAGGGGGACCCAAGCCTCTCCCCGCAGCCTCTGCCATCTGTTCTGGGCAGCGCTAGCTTATCCTGCTTCTGCCACCTGCTTATGTGATCCCGGCCAGTCAGCTCCCCTCCCGCTCCCCCTCCGGGCCTTGGTTTCCCCATGTGTCACATGCAGACGTGGGATTGGGTTGCTTTTCCAAAAAGGAGTGACTTGTGTCTCACTCTTGTAATTGCTGCTGTATCCATAATCCACCTGTTCTATTAGTGACTTCAAGTTTTTAAAGGGAACACGCACTCCTTTGCTTAAACGGATTTAATTTGAAAAGACATTTCATACTATCTCTGTGAGTGGAAATTCAGTATCACTTGCCATCATTAGAAAAATTCTGGGGAGAAAAAATAACAGAATGGGACTAGGACGATGTGATTAAATTCTAGTCTTGCTTCAAGTGAAAGAAGCCCGACACATTTATATGATATTGCAGAAAAGACAAAACTGTCGAGAAAGAAGGCAGATGAGTGGCCATCAGAGTGAGGGGTGGGAAGTGTCCCGGGTGCTGGAAATGTCTCCCCTGTTGCGGGGGCAAGTGTATACATTTGTCAAAAATCAGGGAAGTGGACCCTTGAAGTTGGTGAATTTTGTTTTCTTTAAATTTCCTTTAACAAGACAAGTTTTTATAAAGAAACAAATAAGAATTCCAGTTTGGCTCTGAGTCTGGGCCCCTCTCGTGGGGAAAATTAGTGTGTATAAGGAGAGGCTAACTAACCGAGGAACAGCAAACTAAGGCTAGAAAAAATGAAAGCCTCGAAGAGAAGACAACTCTCACTCGGGAACTGCACTTACAAGAGCCACTGGCCTTGTGTGGCAAAAAGCGGTTTAAATTAATTCAAACTCAATAAAATTTAAAATTCAGGGTATGAGTCACATTTCAAACAGCTAGTGGCCACTCTACCGGGCAAACACAGAACATTTCATCCTCACGGAGAGTCTTGGTAGACATCGCTGCCCTAAAGGATTTATTTGATGCATATAATTTACAACTGTCATGCCTCATCTCCCACTTTGGGAAACGCTTGGTTTGATCTAAGCTCGCTCTGTGAAAGCCACCACCTCTTGCCACGTTGGGTGATGACCGGAAGACCATTTTACTTACATGGTCTAAGAGCAGAGTGTGGTGGGCATCTGGAGTTTTAGATTGTGGGGATTCTAAGGATTTGACGACCTCAGGATTAAAAAATTCTGGGCTATTCAGATTTGAAATTTGTCCCTGCTCCCGGGGCTGGAGGGTTTGGAAGTGGAGAGCTAAGGGTTTTGCGGGCATCATCTTGGGGACTGACTCAAGGTAACTCCTTCCAATGCAGGTGCAGTTATGTCCATTAAAGACAAAGCGGCCGAAAGTCCAGCGTTTAAGGAACTTTCAAGTCTGGCAGCAGCTGGGTGGTAGGAGTGGGATTGGAACCCTGACTGGCTGACCCCAGAATTCCTGATCTTGGTCTTGAACTGCTGCTTTGTATCTTTAAATTCTAAACGCCTCCCTGTGGCCTAGAGCAATTTCACATCAGTCTTTTCCTGTCCATTCATTCTAGCCATTGGCCTTTTGGCTCAAATATACCAAACCCATTCTCGCCCCAGGACCTTTGCACACGTTTTCCCTCTCAGCCTTTCTCTAGATTTCCACATGGCTGTCTCTTTTTTTTTATTCTCCCCTTCTCTCTTTTTTTTTTTAAGAGGGGTGAGCAGAGGTAGAGGGAGAGAGAGAATCTCAAGCAGGCTCCATGCCCAACAGGAACCCAACACATCTCTTGACTTGAACTGAAATCAAGAATCGGCTGCTTAGGCAACTGAGCCCACCCCTGCCTCTTTTTTATGCTTCAGGCCTCACCTCAGAGAAGCCTCCCTGACCATAAAGCAGCCTCCTTTCCATCACGCCCATCGCCTTACTCTGCTTTATTTTTATTTATAACATGTCTCACTTGTTGATTCAGTTACTCCCCTATTGTTCTGTTTCCCTCACCAGAATGTGACTCTCTCTTCCTAATAATTGACACAGACCATGGGCTCAGAAAATATTTGTTGAATGAGTAAACACATCCTGAAACCAACCAAGAGGAGGTGAAGGGGGGAGGTCTGCAGGGGTGAGTGCAACTTGCACAGTGCTCTCTCCAAACTGGAGGCTGCTGTCTCCTAATTGTCAGGCAGAAAGCCAAGGCTCAGAAAATGAGAGGCAGAGGAATGCCCAGCCCAAGCAGTAGCTCAGTGATAACAGCCCCGCTGGAGAGCCCTATGTTTCTGCTCCCTGCGCCCTGCCTCAGGTGGCACACCGTGCGACTGTCCAGGAGGCCAGATGGGTGCTATCACCACATTTACTTACCTGATACGAAGTCTGCAGACTGTGAGGTCAGCGGACGTGCCAGCCACAGGCCAGTTTGGCCCAGGGGAGCCCAGATGAGAGATGCCTCACCAGTGTGAGTTTCCTGAGCTAGAAGCTGATAGGAGGCCCATGCCCCCCACGGGGTTTTGACCTTGGCTGCACGTGGGAACCTGATGCCTGCATCCCTCTCCCAGAGGTTCAGATGTAGCTGCAACCTGGACATTGGGATTTGCAAAAGTCCCTAGGTATTATCTACTGCTGAGTAACAAATCATCACAAAACTTGGTGGCTTCAGACAACAATAACCCTTTCCCCCCCACCCCCCATCTCTCTTACAGTTTCTGTTGGATAAGAACCGAGGAGGGGCTTAGCTTGGCAGTTCTGTCTCAGAACCTCTCATGAGGCCTCACCTGAAGGCTTGACAGGCTGCCTCCCCTGGGACCAGAGAGTTCACACCCAGGAACTGCCCTTGGTCTCTAGTTCACCCCAGTGCCTGCCTCTCAAACCACCTCAAGGCCTCCAGAGGGCCAGGTTCCACCTGTCAAAACAAAATACAGCCATGGGGGGTGGGGTGGGGTGGGGCACAGAAGATAGGGAGCTAGTATCTGAGGCTAATTTCATCTCAGTTTCGAGTTGAGTGGAAAAAACATTGCCAAGGTCAGGGTGCTGGAGGGGGCACTGAAGTAGCTGCAAGCCTGCGGATGGGGCGAGATGTTATTGTTGCTCCCATGCTGGGTCAGGACGAGACCATAAGGACTGCCTAGCTCCCTTTTATCTGGGCACTCTAATGACAGCTTGGCACCTTCTTATTCTTGTGGGCTCTCCCTCTGCACTCCCACGTGGTGGGAGAGGGCAAGGAGTGGGAGGATTTTAATCACTGTGAGCTGGTACCAGGGGCTTAGCAAATCCTCGAAGACAGGGAGCATTGCCAATATGCTGGGGGCTTGTGAAAATGTTCAGAGTTCTAGAATCTGAGTGTGCCCAAATTAGGTCTCTTCATGTGGCCTGATTTGGAGTCCAGGGGAAGTTCCCTCTGCCCTCTGTCTGCCTAAGGGAATATGGCTCAGGATTTTTGTATTATCCTGTTTGTTTTAAGCTCTAGGGCGTGTAGGGCAGAGGCAAGTTTTGAAGACACAAGGGTCAGCAGGACCTTTATCCAAGCATCTCAAATATCTCCCAACCCCTGATTAAAGTTGTACATCTCAGAGAAGAATCCAACCATGACACCACTGTTGTCATTCCCATTTTAATGACAGGGAAGCTAAGGTCTGGCCCGCTCCCTAGCAGTATGCTCTCAGGGTCATATGCTTCTGTATTTAAACCTTACTCTGTTAAAACCACCATCTCCTTCCATTCCAACGTTGCCTCATCTCAGATGATGTTGGAGTGGGTATGAGCATTTGGGGGGTTTGGCTAAGGGGACCTTGACATTTAGTGTGGGTTTAGTGGTTTTATTTACGTCGTTTCCAGTCACTTTTGTGAAAAGTTATTACCAACTGGTGATGACTTCCAGGAATACTCCTACCTAGCACACTGACGTGGGTTGTGACATCAGCCACTACTCACACTGTCACATGAAAGTGCAGGGTCAGAGGTCATATCTCAGTATAGAAGTATGAATGGCTTTACAGTGCCCAGTGCTGCCAGTCTGTGGTAGAGGAGAGGTATGAAATGTATACATCGAGCCAGAACAAGCTTGTCTGTGAAAATTATTATGGAGGTATGCCAATTATTGAATTCACAGAAATAATGTTGTTTTTCTGGATTTTGCAATATTTGTGGAATTTGCCATTTGTTGAGGTTTCTTTTATCTTTCTAGCCAGATAACACTTTATTACCTAATATTATATTTGTCATTTTGTAGTTCTTTTCTTAAACAAATCTCCCTAAATTGTGTAAGCCTGAGGAAGTGCACCGTCTGGATCTGCCCCTGCTCAGTTTTCTCTGTGTCTTTTACCATCACAGGATCCTTTTTGCCTTGTCCTCACTGCTCCTGCCAACAGGGGGCATACAGAGCAACATAACAGAACGGCCCAGAGGACTCCTGCTGCATCCTGACAAACCTTAGTGTTTTCATTCATAAAATGAGAATAATAATAGAATCTCTCCCCCCACATAGTAATGAAGTCAAGTGAGAAAATACATGTAAAGTCTTGAGAAGCCTGGTCTAGCAGAGGGCACAGTTAGCGCCACATCTGATACTTCGCTGGTCCTCACGGATATAGTCAGACTCCCTGTTTATGACGGTATCTACTCTGATTTGATTGGTGCCCATGCCGGAACGTGCAATCATTGTTAGCTGTTGATATGTTATTAGTCCCTCTCCCACACCGGACCAAGGTATGTATATAGTAAGTGCTCAATCATTGACAATCCAATCAAAGAATGAAAGTCACCATCTGGATTAGAAAACAGAGGTTGACTCCAAATTCAACAATGCCCTAGGCCCAAACAGTGACTCATAGCTATGAAATTTCCTCATCTCAAAGGGTACTTAGAGTTAACTTATTCTGATCCTTTTTAAAACTGTGTTTTTTTTTTTCTTGACATATTTAAGTGTTGGAAATTGGAAAATCCACAAAAGCACAGAAAAGAAATGAACTGCTATTATAAATGGTTATACACAAATACATTGAAGTTACAATTATGCATTTAATACATAGTTGTGTGTACATAATGCTTTGAAACATACTTTTAAAAAGCGTTCTTTACATTTTCCT
This sequence comes from Callorhinus ursinus, assembly GCF_003265705.2. NCBI lineage: Eukaryota > Metazoa > Chordata > Mammalia > Carnivora > Otariidae > Callorhinus > Callorhinus ursinus. The sequence goes on from NW_027397100.1 coordinate 14,768,325, forward strand.
CATACTTTAAATATCTTTAACTACATCATTTTTAATGACTGCATAACATTTCTCATCAGGAAGTGGGGATAATTAAATGTACCTATCTCAAAGAGTTATGCCATGAGCAGTGACAAGAGTTATGTCATGTGAAGCTACCTGGCATGTAAAAAGCTCAATAAACTTAGCTCTTCCTCAGGATGGATTTATATAACCAATCTTCTTTTGCTGAGCATTGGAGTTATTTCCATTATCTTTCGATGGTAAATAACGCTGGGCTATATTAATCTTTGTTCATATCTTTGGTCATTTCCTTAGTAAAGTTCAGGACTGCTGGGTATGCACATTTTACAATTTCCCACTGTTCAGTTAGAGGAAGAGAGAGGGAAAGGGGCTAGCCCGGGCTCATACAGCGAGCTGCAGAGTCGGAACTGGAAACTAGCTGGGGACCCTAAATGGTGAGTCATCCTGTTGGGGACCAGAGAAAGTCCTGGTCAAGGGAAAAACCTAGGCTCCTGAGCTGCGGCGGCGCGGGAAGAACAGGCCAGCGGGGCTGAGCGGGGGCTGAGCTGGGCGCCGGGGCGGGGCGCTCACTAGCTGGGCAGAAGCTAAGCGGTCGCCTGGCAACCCGGGCGGCGCGGCGTTCGAACGGAAGCGAGGAACCAATCAGGATGTCCGGGGCAAACCATTCCGGCGACGGGGGGGGGGGGGGAAGCGACGAGCTCACTTCCCCTTCCTCTGCGCCCCTGGGACCTCCGCTCTGGTGGGGGCCTTGGGACAGTCAGGTGGCCCCGTCCATCTCGGGTGCGCACAGGAGCTCCGAAGAGGCCCCTGCGGGTCCCCAGCAGTTCCGAGCCGCGTTGGGCGCGGCCATTCCCAGCCCGGGTCCGAGCTGTCAGCCTCTCCAAGACCCGCACCGGAGGAGCCAGGACTCGCCTAGCGCGGGCTCCAGGTGAGGGGGCGGGTGGTCTGGGGCGCGAGCCCGGGTCTGGGGAGCTCCGTTCACCGAGCGCCTTCTGTAGGCGTCCTCCCCGCGTCCTACGTGCGGGGAGGCGGTGGTACCCCATTTCACTGAGGAGAACGCTGAGGGGCGGAGAGGCAAGTGTCCTAGCCCAGCGAGGTCTGCCGGAGAATCCAATTCAGGTCTTTCAGCTCCACCTCGAAGTCTCTGGGTAGATCTAGATTTGTCTTGAGAGGCCCAGACACGCAACTGGTGGCCAGCTTCTCAGCCTCTTAGACGCAAGGGTGCTAAGCCCAGGAGCCCTGGCTGGATCATTTCCCTCCGGCCGCGCTCCCGCACCGTCCTCTGGGTGCCCCTTCTGGGCAGCTGTCTTCTCTTCTCCAGAACGCCACAGGTTGGACTCAGGCTCGTTTGGGGTCCTTCTGCCCACGGGGTCCTGACAGCAGTGCTGTCTCTCTCAGAGGGCTGCTCTGGGGGAATCTGGCAGGACGGACATTAATGGGCTAGATGCTAGGTGGGCAGCAGGTGCTCTGGCCCTTGGAGCCGCTTTTAGATTCTTGGGAATCTGCCCCAGGTTGGGGGAATGGGTAGAGGCAGCCACTCAACCTGAAGCCACTAAGTGTCATCAGAGACTTTGGAGTTGAGGATGGGGCGCAACCCCTCCGGCTGGAGCATCTGACCTAGACCAGGCCCTGCCTTCTGGGGATGCTCTGGGAACTCAGAAAGAAAATAAGCCTTTCATTTATTCTTTCAACAAATATTTATTGACTTCATATGCCCTGCCCTCCCCCTTGTCTATTTTGTTTCTCCCGCTGGCATTTACCCATCTGATGTCCTATGTATTTCACTTATTAGGGAGTTGATTATCTTCCTCAACTGGAATGTGATAGGAGGAGGGGCAGAGGGAGAGGGGAGCCCAACCCCGGGGAAGGGGGTGCGATCCCAGGACCGTGAGATCATGACCTGAGCAGAAACCAAGACTCAGTTGCTCAACCGACTGGGCCACGCAGGTGGTTGACAGTTCTTCACTATTTGCTGTGTGTTCTGCTGGTGGAGATCAACTCACATAGCCTCTGTGGAACACAATACAGTGTCTCTGTCACGATCACAAGCACGTCCCCAGCCCAGCTGTCTCACTTCTTGGCAACACGATGTAGGTGCAGTGACGTCGCAGGGTGGTTTGTAATAGGGCAGGTCTGGACGTACACTAAGTGGTCATCAGCAGGGGCTGACAGCTCTTTATGTACTGATGTGCCTCCACGTATATTATTGAACAACCTATATTATTAAGTATATTAATAACATTAGAATTAATAATATATTAACATTATTGAAACAACATGTATTTTATTGAGTAAAAAGCAAGGTGAAAACAGTACACACGTGTTGCCATACTTGTAAAAAAATAGAAAGAATTTATGCCCATTATTCCTTGTATCTGCCTAAAATCTCCCCAGAAGGACACACAATTGGCTGGTTATAGTGGCGCCCGCAGGGAGGGCAACTGGGTGGCTGGGGACAGGAGTGGGAAGGAGTTTATTTTTACTTCATTCTCTTTCTAGTTTTTGAATTTTGAGTCACAGGCATATAGCACCTGGTTCAAAAATTATATATATGTAAATCATTACAGATTATATATTTAGTCATAAGACCACTGCCTTGTCTGTGATCTGTCCTTGGCTTGCCATGTGACTTTGGGCAAGTTTCTTCACATCTCCGGGCCAAGATCAGATGGTGAGCTCAGGCCTGGGAAGAAGGCAGTCCGGGACAGGAAGTGAACTTGCCGGTGAGTCCGCCCCAACCTCCACCTTCCCCATCCCTGTGAGCCGGGCCCTTCCCTGAGGCGATGCATGCGGTCTCTCTGTGTCTCCACTGCAAGTCCCTCTGTCCTCATTTTGCAACTTCAGGTACAAACCGAGGCACAGATAATTGGGTTGGCGGAATCGGGCTGTCCATTGGCTGATAGGAGACCAGTGCTTCAGGCGCCTGTGCCCACAGCCCTCCTTCAGCCCACTGAGATGTGTGCAGGGGTGCCCTGGGCAAGGCTGACCGCAGGCAATCCAGGGCATGAGTGTCTGGGGAGACTCCAGAAATAGCATGGGGCCTGGCGTGGCCCTGGAGGATGCCCAGCTGGGTGTCTCTGACCCGGACAGCTGGGCTGAAATCGAGCTGGGCTGCCCTATTGGCTGGCCCCCCCTGCTGCCTGGAGCCTTCCTGATCCTCCTCTGGGGCAGGTGAGGGCCTCCCTGTCTCCACCCAAGTCAGGGCCTGGCTTCTACTGAACAGAAAGAGAGAAACAGGTGGAAAGAAGGGGTGGGGTGGGGGTACAGAATGTCATGAAAATTCTAAACACCGAAACCACACCTCTTGCCCCCTCAGCGAAGAATAAACAATCACTAACACCTCCTGAGCACTTACTGTGTGCCAAGTTACTTTATAAGCATGCACTCATTTAATTCCCTCAATTCTATGATGTCAGGTAGTTACCGCTGCTATTTTTTCCACCTTACAAAGGGAAACCGAATGCAAGAGAGGTTTAGCAACTTGGACCAGGTCATCCAGAGCAGGAATGCGAATCTGGGGGTTCTGACTCCAGACTCTGGACTCTCTTTTTCTTTTTTTTGGAAAAATATATACAACGTAAAATTGAGCATTTTATCCATTTGTAAGGTAGAGTTCAGTGGCATGAAGTATATTTACACTGTACACAAACCTCACCACCATCCACCTCCAGAACTTCTTCATCTTCCTAAATGGGAACTCTGTACCCATTAAACACCAGCTCCCCATTTTCTCTTCCCCCCAGTCCCTGGAAAGCACCTTTCTACTTTCTGTCTCTGTGGATTTGACTGCTCTGGGTACCTCATGTAAATGAAATCATATAATATTTGCCCTTTTTTTCTCAATATTTATCCTTCTGCGTCTGACTTATTTCATTTAGTGTAATGTTTTCAAGGTTCACCCGTATTGTGCCAGGTGCCAGAACCTCCTTGCTGATAAAGGCTAAATAATATTCCATCCTCTGTTCATCTGTCCATCTGTCTATGGACACTTGGTTGCTTCCACCTTTGGGCTATCGTGAATAATACTACTATGAACATTGGGGTACGATATCTGTTCAAGTCCTTGGTTTCAGTTCTTTTGTGTATATACCCACGAGTAGGGTTGCTGGGTCCTATGGTAATGCCTTTTAAATTTTTCCTAAGTGCTATACTGTTTCCACCGTGGCCGCGCTACCTTATATTCCCACCCACAGGGCACAAGGGTTCCAGTTTCTTCATATCCTCACCAACACTTGATTTTTCTTTTTTTGTGGTTTTTGGTTTTTTTTTTTCCTCGCTTGCTTATTGTGATATTGGTTATCTTGATGGATGTGACATGTTATCTCACCGTGGTTTGGATTTATGTGTCCCTAATGACGCATGACGCTGAGCATCTCTCCATGTGCCTATTGGCCATTTGTACACTTTTTTTGAAGAAACGTGTGTTGAAGTGGCCCTGCGTGCTTAGATTTGTAAACTCTGAGAGAAGTGGGTCAACATTCTGGGTGGTGAAGTCCTCACCCAGGAGCTGGGCACCTCAGAGTCACATTCTGGTGGCATTTGTCACGCACAGGCTGGGAGAGAGGCACTGTTACAGGTCCTGTTTTACAGTTGGGGAAACCGAGGCCTGCAAAAGTTGACTATCTTACCCAAGGTCTCATAGCTAATCACGGGCAGAGCTGGATTTGAACCCCAGTAGGCTGGTCCCAGAGTCCATGCTTCAGAGGTGGCTGTGAGGCTGGAGTGGGGAAGGGCACTGTAGGAGCAGACCCCTCATGTGCAAAGATGTGGACGTGATGTCTCCAGGGAAAAAATGGCTCATCTAGGGGTGACTTGAGGCTGGAGGGGAGTGGAGAGAGAGGAGGGAGAACCCCTGGGGTGGGACTGGGGGTTGGGAGGAGGCTTGGTGCTGAAGGGCCTTGGTCTTTGAGGTGGCCTGGGTTCCAGTCCTGGCACTTAGTCATTGGTGTGCCCTGCACACACCTGTGTGCTTGGTCCCTGGAGGATGAAAATAAAGAAATAGGAAACGAGTGATTGATAAGTGAATATCTAAAATGACAGCGTGGGATGAATGTGTGGAAGGGAACAACCAGGTGAGAGAGTTGGCAGGAGCCTCAGGGTAGTCAGGGAGGCCTCTCTGAGGAGGTGAGACCTGAAGGAGGTGCGCTAAGAGGTTCTAAGCAGAGAACAGATGGTACAAAGGCCCTGAGGCAGGAAAGACCTTGGAATGTTCAGGAACAGCAGGGAGGGCTTTGTGGCTGGGGCAGAAAAGCCTGGAGATGAGGTGGGAGTGGAGGGCAGGGACTGGATCCTGGAAGGCCTGAGGACCAAGTGGAGAGTTTGGGACTTATTCTAAGGTGATCTGGAGCCATAAGAGATCTAATTTCTGTTGGGAAAATATTGCCATCTTGCTCCCATTTTACAGCTGAGGAATCTGAGACCGCAGCCCACAGCCAGGAATGCTTCCTAAGGTGGTTTCTCCCTCTGGGGCCCAGAGAGGGAGGCTAGAGAGTCTTTTGGTGAGTGGTTCCTGGGTTCACATCCTGGCTCTGCCATTTACCAGCTACGTGACCTCTGGCAAGGGGCCCCACCTCTCTGTGCCTCAGTTTTCTCAACTGTCAACTGAGCGTAATAGGAGTACCTCAGGGTGAGTGTGAGGATTCAGTGAGTCAACATATATAAAGAGCTTAGAACAGTGACAAGTACAGAGAAAGCACTTAGAACATTTCTTCCCTGTTATATTATGAAAATGTTATTGTTTCCTGCTTTTACTACTATTATTGCCTAACTGAGCCCTCCCCCCATCTTCTCCCCTGCCCCCCCCCCCATTGTTGCCTCAGTAGAGGGCCAGGCAGAGGGACCCAGCAGGACACTGTGGGGAAGGATGGTCTTTAGGCTGGCCTCCCTCATTCCCCTAAAATCAGGCTCCAGGGCCTGGAGGAGGCCTCAGAGCTGACTCACTCCCAGGGGGAGGAGAGTTGTTTTCTGAGTCACTTCCTGTCCCCTCATAGCCCTCCATCCCAATCTGGGTGCAGCCCCCACTGGGCACAGACATGCACCTGGGCCCTCTTTGGCTTCCCCTGGGCTCAGACCCGACGCTAGTGGGCACTTCCTTCTCTGGGCCTCAGGATCCCAATGGAAACGCCTAATCAAGTGTGCCACCTGAAGTGACATGATAGGGCTTGGGTTGGCAGAGGAGACAATCATGTCCCTCCCAAGGATTCCTTCCTGCAGTGTTGCAGTCTTCTCATCTGTAAAATGGGGATTAAATAGTTCCTCCCCTATGGGGGGCGGGGACGTCCAGAGACTTATATAAATACAGTGCCTAGAACTCCAAAATTCCAGTTATTCTTACTACTGTTGTTGCCGTTTTTACGAAATGTTCACAGCTTGCACAGGGTTTCTGTAGGCACTCTCAGACGGTAAGAACTCACACTGACCTGGCCTGGAAGGTGAGACTCTTATCACTTGGCAGAATGGAGGGCCAGAGGGGTCCAGCAACGTGCTCAGGGACACACAGGTAGAAAGGGTGGCACTCAGGCTTGGTCTAGAGGGAAAGTGCCCAGATCGGACTCCTCAGGGTGACTTTGGGCAACTGGCTCAGCCTGTCTCAGCCTCAGGATTCCATTAGTCAAATGCGGATAATAATAGAGTTTACCTCATAGGGGTTGTTGGGAAGATTAAAATGGGTTAATTAAAACCAGGAACCGCACTTTCTCGTGCCTGGCACAGTCGACATTAACGCGGGCATTGCGGCTGTGGGGGAGGGGGCCTCGGTTTTGCCATCTCCAAGGGTGCCCTTGCAGGCCGCGGGAACTGCGGGTGTGGCCGGTGCGGCTGTGAGGTGGGCGGCCCCGGCTCGCGGGACCCCTTCCTGGGGTAGGTCGGGCGGCTGCGACCAGGTCTCCGCGCCGAGGCGAGCCCACTGCCGGCGCGCCAGGGCTCAGGTTCCCGCCCCTGCCCGGCTTTCGTTCTTCCCTTTCGGGTAATACCTGGGCCGGCGGGTTCACCTGCCGGGGGCCGGGCGCCGGAAGTTGCGCAAACGCGTGTTACCTGAGCTCCAGGTGGGCCGGGCCGGAGGAGCGATCTGTAGCGGCGCGCGCGCAGCCAGGTATGTGCGGGCGGGTGGCGCCGGGCCAGGGTAGGGGGCTGCCCGGCCAGCCCTCCCTTCTCGGGAAGGCGGGGACAGGGCAGGGGCCCGCCTTCCCGTCCGGAAGAATCCTGCCGTCAGCCCCCCAGCTTAAGAGCCAGGTCGACCCCGGCTCAGAGAGGGGCGGCGAGCGGCCAGAGTCACACAGCGCGCCGGCGGGCTCGCGGCCTCCTCCGCCGCTGGGAGTCTTCAAGATTGCCCCGAAGGGGGTTAGGGCAGAAGCCAGAGCGAGCATCTGAGCTCCCCCAACCCCTAAGGCTGTCTCCAGGGAAGCAGGTGGGAAGGGGCGTATGGTGACAAGGAGAAAGGCTCACGGTTGCCGCTCTGGGGGCCATTTGTGGGTAGCGTTTGAAATACGTGGGTGGGGCGTTGGCGATGAGAGGAGGCCTCAGAGAGGACGAGTCCCACCCGGGGACTGGGACCCCGGCTTTAACTCGCAGGAGCCTCCACACCTCCGTTTGCCCACCTGTGAAATGGGGCTCATCAGATCAGTTTAGGATTAGCTTCTATCACGTGCCTCCTTTGTCTGCGGCTCCGACTCCGGCGGTCCTGAGCGTGCTTAGAGACCCCGCCGGGGTGGGGGTGGGCGCGATCTGGGAGTTGGGTCGTCAGAGTCATGATAAAAACCCAGAGCCCAGTTCTTGGAGCGCAGCCTTTTGGTCAGGTGCTGCGAAAGTCCTCGACCTGTTTTATCTATCCATCCTCCAGGAGACCTGGAGGCTCAGGTCTATTTTTAACCGCATTTCAGATAAGGAACCCGAGTGTGTAAGAGGCGCAGCTGCTGGAGCGAGGCGCACAGCGGGCAGGTGGGCGAGCTGGCCAGCGGCCCCCAAGCCGGGTTTGGCTCCTTGTGTGTGTCCGGGCCGCGGGGGGAGCCCCTGTGGCCAGCAGGTCGGTCCGAGGGCGCGGGGTTTCTGCCCTGGCCCTGCCCATCTGACCTCCTTCCCTCTGTTTCCCCGGATGGTGCCCGGGAGGGAATCGCCGCCGCCAACGGGTTGGACTGGTTTGGTAGGCGGAGGCCCCAGGGGTGGGGCAGAGTCTAGTTACCTCGGCAGGGCTCAGCAGGGCTGCCTTTCCTGTCAGACCCTTCTTGCCTCAGGTCTCCTGGGGGTCGTCCCAGTGGGGCAGCCTTACTTTCCCATCTACTCCATCTCTTCTACCTTGGGAACAGCTCTGGCTCTGGGCTGACAGCTCCCAAGGTTCTCTTAACTTGCCATTGCTGCCCCTGCAGAGTTCTCAGACTGGGGGCTAGATTGAAGTGGGGAGAGCAGATCTGTTTGCAGACGTGTTTGTTTGCTCCATCCATGCATGTTTTAAAAATTATTATTGGCGGATATGCTGAGATTTAAGAATCTAGAGTGTTCATGCCCATCTGGATTTCCAGCTTCCTAACACATTCCATAACCTACCACCTTGGACCCATATGTCTGCAGTGGGTTGAATGTGTCTCTCTCTGGTTTATCCAAGGTCTTTCTGTTCACATTTCGCCCCCATGGACACTCTAATTCAATAACAGTTTATTGAATACCTATTATGTGTCGAAAGCAATGTCCCAAAACAGATTCAGTGAGCAAAACCGACAAACTCCCTGCCTTCATGGAGCCGATATTTTAGGGGAATCAGAAGAACAGAGTGTAAAATGACATAAACATAATAGATGAGTGAATTAGGCCTCATAGGAATTTGTGTCTTATTTATCAGCTCTGGGACCTAGGATGGTCACTTCTCTAGTTTCAGTTTCTCCAACTATAAAATGAGATGACAGTGACCCTTCTCACAGGCTTGTTGGAGGATTCCAGAAGAGGATGGTGTCAAATGTCTAGCACACAGTAGGGATCCCTGCCTTCCTACCCCGATGCAGACTCTCCTCCTGTCATTCTGGGTGACCACGTGGGACTGTCCAGTATAGCTTTCGGCTATGGATGGACATCTCTGATCTGCACTGTCTGCTCTAGTGACCAGTATAGTGGCTGTTGAGCACTTGAAATGTGGCTAGTGTGATTGAGGAACTGAAGTGTAAGTTTTCATTTAATTTAAAGCTAAGTTGAGTACCCATATGTGGCTAGTGGCCATTAAATTAGACAACACAGGTGTAGATGACAAGGACTTTACCTAGATCAAGTCCTCCTCTCTCATTTTACAGAAGAGAAGTTTCAGGACTTGGTCGGTAGGTTTTCTTCTGGCCCATCCCTGGGAGAGTTGGCTGGGGACACTTTGTGTCTTTAGCCCTTTCTTGGAAAAAGGATCAGGGCTGGCCTGATGCTTAGGTGATCCTGTGGACACTTGTGCACCTGGGTGTGGGCCCCCTTGTCTATGGATGCCCATCCTCTGGCTGTTGGCAGATCCAGGGTCTGCTGGATGCTCTCAAGCAGGGTTGTGTGATTGTGGGCTTTTCTGGCTTCTCTTGGAACAGCATAGCTCAGGGCTGACATTTCTAGCTGACAGGCATCCTTGGATCATTGTGGGCCTGGCATTGAAGTCCCATACTGGAAGCTGATGAGTGTCTGGACTTCACTGGAGTGGGGGCTGGAGATTTTCTACACTCCTCCTCCACCAGCTTTACTGCTATGCCTGGGGCCTGGCATGTCTAGACGGGTGAATAGCACTGGACAGCTTCCTGCCTGGGTGGGTAAGGGTGGGAGGTGGTAGCAGGTTCTCTGGGGACAGTCCAGGTAGCGTGTGGGGTTGGAGCCCTTTCCCTGGGTCACCAGGTGCACCAGCACCTCCCCCCTTGGAAGTAAGGGGGCAGAGCCACTAACTTGGTGGGTTGGCTTAATCGTTGAGCTCCCTATCTGCAAAATAGAGCTGTTAAGGGGACCCATTGAGGTTAAGCTGGCTGGTGCCCAGCATATGGCCTGGAGCCCACTTTGCTTCCTTTAAAGCGTGCCTTGCCCTGTCTTTTCTGCCCGGGCTGCTCACGTCTTTGGCACTTTTTTATTTTCTCTCTGCCGCAGCTGGGCCTGGTCCTCTGAGAAGGAGGCGGGGTGTGGGTGGAGTCACAGGCCCAACAGTGGTGGCCTTCTGTCTGCTGATTGGCTCCCTTTGAACCAGGGGCGTGGCTATTACCTTTTAATAGGAAAGGCGTCTTCAGCCCCTTTCAGTCTTGGCTGAGCCTTTGTCTGAGCGAGTTCAGCCTCTTTTCTTTCCTCCCCTGTAGCCGTTGCCAGCATCCAGCTGCCAACTTTCTGCCTGGATCTGTCTCCTCGTTTCTCCGGTCTCCTCAGACCGAAGCCCTTGGGGTATGTAACAGCCATGCCTGTGGACACACTGACTCCGGGAGCCCGGGACACCTCTGCCTTACCTTTCCGCCTGCGGACCAAAGTCCCCGGCTACCTGCTACGGAGGCCAGCAGATGGTGGAGCCCGGAAACCTAGTGCTGTGGAGCGCCTGGAGGCGGACAAGGCCAAGTACGTCAAGAGCCTGCATGTGGCCAACACCCGCCAGGAACCTGTGCAGCCCCTGCTGTCCAAACAGCCACTCTTCAGCCCTGGGACTCGTCGCACAGTGCTCACACCTAGCCGCCGAGCCCTGCCTGGCCCTGGCCGCCGGCCCCAGCTGGACCTGGACATCCTTAGCAGCCTCATAGACTTGTGTGATAGTCCTGCGTCCCCTGCCGAGGCCAGCCGTACCCCTGGACGGACCGAAGGAGCCCACCAGGTGCCCCCAGCCACCCCTCCACGCCCGCCACCCAGTACGGCTGCTGTCCGCCGAGTGGATGTCCGTCCCCTGCCCACCTCACCTGCCCGGCCCTGCCCATCGCCAGGCACTGCCACCGCATCCAGCCCAGCCCGGCCCCCAGGTTTGCAGCGCTCCAAGTCAGATTTGAGTGAGCGCTTCTCCAGAGCAGCAGCTGACCTGGAGCGATTTTTTAACTTCTGCGGCCTGGACCCGGAGGAGGCCCGGGGGTTGGGTGTGGCCCACCTGGCTCGGGCCAGCTCAGACATCGTCTCACTGGCCGGGCCCAGTGCTGGGCCCGGCAGCTCTGAGGGGGACTGCTCGCGCCGCAGCTCTGCCACTGTTGAGGAGCGGGCCCGGGAGCGCGTCCCCTATGGTGTGTCGGTGGTGGAGCGCAACGCCCGTGTGATCAAGTGGCTGTACGGGTTGCGGCAGGCGCGGGATGCCCCAGCAGCTGAGGGCTAGGCCTCCGCTGGACTCGGCATTTGCCACAGGACAGATCTGAGAGAGGCAACTGGCCCCTTGACCTCTTCTGCATCCATCCCCTGGCTTGGGGCAGACCCGAGGCTGCTGCCTTGTGTGAACTTGGTATGGAGGCAGAGGCTCAGAGGCTGGACCAGCATCCGTCTGGCAAGAACTGACCCTGGAGAGAGTTGCCTTTTGACCTTGGGCCACCCACTACCCCTCACGTGTAGGGGTTTTGACATGAGTCCTGCCTGGTTCTTCTCGTGGGTTTGGATTTGGGGCCCTTAGCCTTCTCCACTGAGAGTGAGGGGCCAGAGGATCTCACTAGGCCTACCTAGTGGTTCTGTTTCCTTCTTCCTTGGCCTCTAACCTTTGCTGACTTCCTCTTCCTTTCCCAGTGGGTCCTGGTTCCCTGGGAACTTGCTCTGGGTGGAGGCAGGGCCTTGGCAGCCTGGCCTAGGTGGGTAGACTACAGGAGGGACTGGTGGGAGTCTGAACTGCTCTGACTTCCCTCCCTTTGGTTAATAAACACAAATGCTTGTTTTTCGAGGGTTGGGTCATCAGACTCTTCTGTGTTCACAAGGGGAAGGGGAGGGAGACATCTTAGGGTGGGGCTTTCAGAACTCCATAATTGTTCATCCCAGGATCTGGGAGAGGGGCATGAGGTCAGTGTTTGGCCCAGCCTGAGACTTGAGACCTGAGAGGGGATTCTCATAACCCCCCCGGCTGGCCTGCAGGTGTCCTTCATAGAGGAGGAAACTGGGTCTGGCCACAGAGTGAATCTGGATAGAGCCGGTACTGAGGTCTTTCCCCTGCATCAGGAAGGGGAGCTTGCAGGGGAAAAGCTGATGGCTGCATGGATCCTTCCCATCGCTGCCCAGTTCCCAAGGGGGCAGGAAGCTCAAAGAGCACAGACCCTGAACTGGAGGTGACAGAGGCTGTAGACGGGGGGTTGGAAGCAGGAGATCTTAGAGGAAGAGGGACTTGGGGTGGTCAGCACAAAACAGGTGGCCTTGCCTCCAACTCTGGGTGACCTGGGATAAGCCAGTCTCCGTCTCTGGGCCTCAGGGGGCTGGCACTGGGCTTTGAGGTCTCAGCTCCTTCCTGTCTCCCTCCAGGCAGGTTCCCTGCTAGGAGACACCACCTTGGCTGGTAGTGCAGCTGGGGCTAGGGCCGGGCACGCAAAGAGTGAAAGCCTGGGTGGCCTCTGCCCACCCCCGGGGTGGGAGTGGGGAAGGGGTGGGTGGTGTTTCCTCCCGCAGGCTGTATCGGCTGCAGCACTCAGAAACAGGAAGCTCTAATGGGGGCCCTGGTGACCGGTTTGATATAAGTTTTATTTTAAGCATAAAGAGGAGATTTCCGTTGGGCTGTTGACAAACATCCAGGTCAGCCCAGCTGTCTGTCTGTCTGTCTGTCTGACAGTGTACAATCAACCCCCAGGGGATTAGGCTGGGCCTGGCTGGTTCAGGGAAACAAGGGGAAACTGGGTTATAGAGGAGAGTGGTTCAAGCTCATGAGAATGGAGACCAGCCCTTCATGCTACAGATGGGGAGACTGAGGCACAGGGAGGGCTATAATCTGCCCACAGGCACCCAGCAGGTCTGACAACGCAGGAGTTGAGCCTCCTGGTCCCCAAGTTAAAGGAGTGATGGGGTCAGGAGGGATAATCTGGGCAGGCTCTGCAGAGGAGGTGTCCCTTGAAGTGTCAAGGACCAGCTCCTACAGGCAACTGGGCTAGAGTTCTGTGCCAAGTAAGTGTTGCCCCTTCCTGTGAGCTGCTAGCACCCCAGAAACCCAAGGGGTGTGTTGGCTGCATTTTAGATCACAGGACTGGTGGGGGATGGGCCGGGAGACCCCTTGTTCCTGGAGGAGGTTGAGTGGTGGGTGCAGACCCTTCACATTCATCCTGTCACTGAATCTTCAAGTGACCTTTCCAGGGTCTGTCTGAGAACAGGAGGGGTAGTGGCTTGGGGGCTGTCACAGAGAGGGTCTGTACTCCAATCTGAGGTTACACCCCACAGTCAGTGGCACTCTGCCTTCCTGACTCTCCTCTCTTCCCTGTCCTGGGTCCTGGCAGCCTTTCCTGCTGTCACTTTATTGAGCATCTGCTGGGTACCCAGTAGTGAGTAAGCCAGACATAGGTCCCGCTATGCGGGGTGGAAGGGAATGGGCAGCTCATCAGCAAACACATGGTTGTATAATGTGGAGCAGCGACTCCTGCCCTAAGACCAGACCTGTTCCCAGAGCTGGGCCGGGGGGAGTCAAGAAGGGCTTTGGGAGGGTCTGTTGGGAAGAGAGCAGGGAGGCATTCTTGGAAGTGGAGAAGGTGTTTCCTGGTCCCTGGTTCCAGGAGGGTTTCCCTCCTGCTGGAATTCTGGAGCCCATCAGCCTCCCCTGTGGGGAGCTGGGGAGGGGGTGGGTGGGGGCTTCTGTTGGCCTCAGGGATCTGAGGAAACAGCCTCTCTATTGTTCTGCCTGCAGTCAGAGTGTGAGGGGCAGTGAGCATCGAGGGCCAGCAGCTGCTGCCCCCTCCCCTGGGGCTGCCTGGCTTCCATAGCAGCGCCCCCAGGCCAGACTGGCCCCAGCTGCCCAGCCCCTAATTAGGCAGAGATGAGATCTGCTCCCAGATCTATTTCCCAGCAGCTAATTATATACACGTGGGCTTGGGAGCCCAGCAATCTGGCTGCTCACGCCTGTCATGAAGGTGTGATGGGCCCCTGGGAAAGGCACCTGTCCCCACCTGCCAGGCCTCAGTGTACCCTTTTGGCAGAGGATGGGAGGTAGCTAGAGGGCCCTATTCCTTTCCCTAGTGAAATGGTTCTGGTTCTGCTACAGAGGCATTCAAGGGGACCAGGGAGAGGAGACACCCATCCTACCTGACACCCTATGTCCAGGGGGAGCAGGGAGGGACGGAGGAATTAGTCTATAGGGCCCTGACTCTAGATCCCAGGGTAGGGGGGCACATAGGCAAGAGCCTGGTGACAGCTGCCCCCCCAGATAGACCTGCACATGGGCTTAGAGCCGTGTGGGTGTTCTCAGGTCCAAGATGGAACACCCCATTCAGGTTTTAAAAAAAAATGCTATTTTCAGATAATGCATTCATATATTTCCCCCAACACTTTATTAAGAAAAATGTCAAACTTAAAAGAATGCTATAGCAAACACTTAAATACCCACCTACTGGATGCACAGTTCTTCCTATTTTGTTAGATGTGCTCTATCAGGTATCTGTCCATCTAACCATCTATCAAAACAACCTATTTTTTTGAAGCTTTTCAAAGTAAGTTGCAAACATCAGTATGCTTCCCTTTAAAGGTACTTTGGCATGCATATCATTAGAGATCAGTATTTGTTTAAAGTTTTTTCCCCCCTCTGTATGTGTATGTAAAATTTACATCCTGTGAAATGCACAGATTTTAAAGGTACCATTTGCTGAGTTTAGACAAATGCATACTGTTTCCCAAACCCCAATCAGGATATAGAGCAACACCATAACCATGGAAAGTTCCCTCATGTCCCTTCTCTGTCAATTCCTGTCCCTAGCTCATGGATATTTCTGTGTATCTGTATAAGTTAAGTAGTACTAATAAAAAGCATTTCCTTGCCGTGTCCTTCCCACTCCTGACCCCCAGAACAGCCACATTCAACTCTTTTAACTATTCCTTCTGGTACTTTATTCCATATTTCTAAGTAAGATGCTTTTCCTGTGTTTTTCTGGATTAATTTTAGGCAAATATTGTCTGTCTTTCCAGTCTGATGTCTTCACAGTGTCGCTTCTGTAGCTTCACTGCCTGGGTTTGAATCCCAGCCCTTCCCCTTCCTGGCCCTAAGACCCCAGGCAAGTGATTTAACCTTCTTGTGCTCAGTTTCCTCACTTGTAAAACGAGAGTAATACGAATATTTAAGTTATTGGATTGTTACGAGGATTTAACATGTAAAGTGCACAAGAATAATTACTCTGGAAGTGGTCAAAAATGTTTCTTTTTATAATTATTATTATCAAGGAAGAGTTAACTTTTCTCACCCTCCTATCCTTTTAATCTACATTTATCACAATTTTCCATTAAGTGAATATTTAGTGTTATTTATACTGTAACTATACAAATACTGTTTCCTGCTAAGCCAAATCTCATATGATGGTTACATTTCCTTTCTTGTGAAACTTTTGGTTTTTCCTGGAGTTACTACCTGCTTTGCTTTTCATTCCTGTGGTTTCCTCATAACCAACCCATCCTTAATTCTCTGACATCCTCAGTGTCCCCATAGTTACACATAGAAGGTAATGTGTTAGTTCCAACTTCCTTCCTGAACCCTTCAAGTGCTCTTTAACACCCTCCCACCACTTACAAAAAAAAAGTAGGACCAATTTTCAAAAGAATCTCAAGCACAAGTACAATCTGTAATGTAAGCATTTGTGAGCACCCCCTGATGTCCCTGCTAGTGGGTCTCTGAAAGGGATAAAAAAACTGAGGCTGTGACCCCTACCGCCAGGCCTTTCCATTTACCCACGGGGGACCCTCTCAGCACTGCCTGCTCACTGTGCCAACCTATGGCTCATTTTGTGCCCTTCACTTTCTTCATCCATTTGTTCAACTAAAGTCTGTTGAGTCCTTCACCATAACCCTGCACTGTGCTGGGCAGCAACAGGGACATAGCGCTTGGGTATTGTTGACCTACCCATTCCCAAAATGTATTTATATTGACATGTAAGCCTGAATAGTGGTCTGAATAGAGGCATGTGTGGGGTTGGGTGATGGCTGGGAGTGTCTACATGTGACCTATAAGGGGTGTGTCTATGTGGGTGCTGACAGATTTTCTATAGGAGGCCATTTATGTACATTTATATGCACATGTGTATGTGTTGTCTATACAGTGTATGTTCACTGGTTATGTGTATCAGTTAGTTTTTGCTGTATAACAAACCACCCTAAACCTAGTGGCCTAAGATAATAATTTATTAGTCCATGATTCTATCAACTGGTAATCCAGTCTGGGCTCAGCTGGGCAGTTCTTCTGGTCTTACCCAAGCCCACTCATGTGGTTGCAGTCAGCTGGTCTTGGAGGGCCTCACCCACATGTCTGACAGTTGGCAGCTGTTTGAGGGGTGCCTCCAGTCACCTCCATGAGGTTCACCTCCATGAGGCTAGCTTGGGCCCATTCACATGGTAATCTTGGAGTTCCACATTGAGCAAGAGAAGACAAGCTTCAATGCACATGAGCTTTTGAAAGACTCTGCTTGTGCTATGATTACTAATGTCCCATTGGCTAGACAAAGTGACGTGGCTGAGTCAGATTCAAGGGGTTGAGAAATAGACTCCATCTCTTAGTCATATTGCAAAAGGGCATGAGGACAAGCATGGAGGACTGATTGCAGCTGGTTTTCAATTTAGCACAGCCTATGTGTGCCAAGGGAAAGTCCCCAGTTTGGCAATCAGAGAAACCTGGATATCCTGGTGTTGCCACTTACTTGCTATCTGTCCTTGGTCAAGCTGCCTCACTTCTCTGAGCCTCACAAACTGGAGAGAATGGAATGAAAGGGGACAATCTTTATAAAGTGCTTGTGCTATTCATTTGTTCATTAATGCAACATGTATTTGTTAGCATGAGGCACACCCTGGGGACACTGTAGTGAACAAAATGAACCAGAACACCCACCCTTGAAAAGCTTAGTCCTGGTTGCAGACAGACGTTAATTGACCATCCCAGTAATTTTGTGGTCACTGAAATTAGGCCCTGGAAGGAAGGAGGGATTGCTGACTTGGCCAGGGAGGTCTGGAACCCTGAGCTATTTGAGCTGAGATATGAAGGCTAGGTAGGAGTTAAAGAGAAGAGGGGACAGGAGTGGAAAAAGATTTCAGATTGAAGGAACACTTTGTGCAAAGGCCCTGTGGTGAGAGTAGATTCTAGGAACAGAGAGAAGGTGGGTGTGGCTGGACCTGGAGCACAAGGGCCAGACCATGCAGGGTTATGGGAGCCTTTGAACAATTCGAGGGTCAATCTTGGTAGGGAGACTGAGATGAAACCCAGAGGTCTAATTATGCTCTGCAAGGCCCTCATGACCTAGATTCCTGTTACCCTTCCCACATCCTCTTTACTTCTTCTGTTATAGCCACACTGCCTCCATGATGTTCCAGAAACATACCAGACACATTCCTACCTCAGGCCCTTTGCACTTGCCACTTCCATTGCCAGTGTCTATCCTATCCCAGATATGCACATGATGCAGTCTCTTATGTCATTTAGGTCTCTGCTCACATGTCACCTCCTCAGAGAGGCCTCCTCTGGCCCGCCCACTCACCACCCTCCCTACCTAAACCATCAGCATCCAGCAATTACTAGTTCCCTATCCTGGTTTTTTTTTTTTTTTTCTTGCTAGAAAAATACATACCAGCCCCTGACTCACAGTAAACAGAAGGCACAAGATCTGTTTCTTGCCTCTGTCTCTTACTAGAATGCAGCTCCAGGAGGCAGGGATTTGACTCTACCCTAGGCTGTGTCCCCATCCCCTGGGGAGCAGTAGGTATCCCATAAATATTTGCTGGATGAAAGAATGAGTGAAAAGGAGTGAGCAAATGGCATACAGGAAGGAACTGGCTCCTGGAAATTAGGAGGTCTGGATTCAAGCCCTGGTTGGGTGACCTTGATAATTGTTCACCTTTCTGTTCCTTGGCTTCCCTAGCTGTGCTGTGAGGCATTTGTGGTCTCTAGCTAGGTTCTGTGGAGGCAACAGGGCCCTGTCGGGGAGGAAGCGAGCTGGGGCCCTCTCCCTGGCCCTCCTGGGGAATGAAAATAGCCTAGCCAAGCCTCTAGGTTGGCCCCTACCCTCACTATGGCATCCAGCTGGAGCCAGGGGGCTCTGTCTGGAGCCTGCCAGCCTGGCGCTGGGCTGGGATCGCAGCTTCCTGACAGCTGGGCCAGGCAGCCCTGGGAGGTTCTTAAGGGCACACCGGGCCTGTTGGATGTCCCCAGCCTCCTTCCCCACCTACCCGTCCACCCTCAGAGTCCACTGGCAGGATAAACCCCTTAATCCCCTACATGCCTGCAGCCTTTGCAGCTTGCAGAACTTTTTATTGGTCTGCATCTAGTCCCACCCTGCACCATAGCTGCCTTACTGGGGGGACGCCAAGGCTCAGAGAGGACAGCTGCCTTATTGGAGGTTACAGGCTAGCACGTAGTACAGTTACTACTGGAACCCAAGTCTGGCCCAGTCCTGTCCTGCCAGTGTGTGTGTGTGTGTGTGTGTGTGTGTGTGTGTGCATATGTGTGTGCTGGGGGTGGCATGACTGCCCAATGGCAGTCCCCTCCCTTCACTGCTGGCCCCCTGGGTCTCTGATCTCTGATAGGGGTAGGGGTGGTGGTTAGTAGCACCTAAAGCCAGGCTGCCAGGGTTCAAATCCCAGCTTTGCTACTTCCTAACTGGACTACTGGGTACCCCCATCCTCCACCTCAGTGTATGTCATTAGGATAAATACCTTAATCCTGGACATTATCAGGCCTAACTTTATGCATTGACAAGGTTTCAAAGAATTAGTTGCCGGTTTTTGGTATGTAAACCATTGGAAGAATCACATACACAAACCAACTAAGGTACATCTATGAGGCCCCAAGCACCTACAGTGTGCCCAGCATAGAGCAAAGTTCTGCCTGGGGAGCTCATTCCTGGGAGAGAGTGCCATTGTAAAGTGGTATTGTCATTGCCTCCAAAGGAGCCTCAGAAAGGTGAAGCCATGTACCCAAGGTCCCATGGCCAGGGAGGGCAGAGACAGGAAGGGAGGTGAGTTGGGGGTTGCTGAGACCCCAGCACTCACCCCTCGGGGCTCCTTGAGATGCCCTCACCCCTCGGGGCTCCTTGAGACTTAGTAGTGTTTATTCAGGCTGGTGTGTCACTCCGTGTCTGGGCCTTGGTGTTCCTCTTGGCAAAACGAGGTGGGGCAGTGTGAATGGAGAGGGCCTGCCCCGGCCCCAGGGGCAGAGGGGCCTGTCCCAGCCCATGATCACCCCCTGGAATGTGGGCTCAGGGGAACCAAAGCTTCCAAGTTCTCAAGAATCCAGATCTCAAAAATCAGTTAGTAGGTTATTCTCTCATTGTTTAAATGTGGGTAAGTTACAGTTTAAATGTAAAAATGCCCCCATACAAAGTATACATAATGTTATTTATTTCGCCATTATTTGTAATAGCAGACAATTGAAAATAGCCATCAGTGAGAAGTGGGTGAACCAACTTGGGCCCAGCCACACAATGGAATCCCACGTGGCCAGAGGGAAGATGCCATGCATGCTCTTGATGTGGAATGGCAGGATGCCTGGGTTGGTGAACAAGCAAGGTGTGGAATGGCACGCACTGTGTGCTACTGCTTTTGGAAGCTGGAATATATGTCCCCACACTCCTGCTGGCATAAAGTCTCCCTGGAGAGTTATACGGTGAGCCCTGCACGTTGGCTGCCTGTGGGGGAACTGGCTGGCTGGAGCCAGGGTGAGAGAGAGACTCACGTCTTAATTTTTGTAACTTTTGAATTTTGAACTATGTGAATGTATTCCCTATGCAAAAAATAAATAAATAAATGAATAAGAAAAGAAAGGAAGGAAGGAAGAAAAGAAAGGGAAAGAAAGAAAGAAATTTTAAACCCAGGGAAATAAAACAGAAAGAAGAAATCTGAAACAGACAGACATGAGATGTGCAGGTACAGTTGCTACCCCCTCCCCTAGAGCAACCACAGGCCACATTCTGGGTTTTGTCCAGCTTCGTTCTATGGCTCCACCCTCTACGGTAATATTTTGGTTTCCACACGCACAGCACCCACGGGAAACGCCAGCCAATGGGCATCAGTTCTGGGCTGGGCTGCCTGCCAGGGTTGGTGGTGGGTATGATACAGCCCCAGGATGGCGTTGTCCAAATGCCCGAGTGATGATGCAGCCCCGGATGGAATGATGACACTTCCCACAGTCTCACAGGCCCTACTGGTCTGGTGTTTGTCTGACAACTTCCAGGTGGGTGTGTGGACACTTTCAACAGCCATCCCCATCTACTAGCTCTGAGCCTTCAGAGACTAAACCCATCCATCCATCCATCCATCCATCCATCCATCCATCCATCCATCCATCCATCCAATATTTATTAAGTACCTACAATATGCTCTTCAAGGAACTGAAGACAGAGCAAAGAACAAAACAAGAGTTCCCGCCCTGTGGAGTTGACATTCTAGTGTGGAGATAGGCGATGCATGCCAGAGTGGAAATGTCCTGGAGAAAATGAAGCCAGGAAGGGAGGTGGGGGGACCCTAGGTTTTTTTTTTCTTTTCTCCTGAAGTATATAATTGACATACAACAATTTTGACCCATTTTAGGTATATGGTTTGGTGAGTTTCAACAATTATACTGTATCCACCACTACAGACAAGTTCTAGAAGATTTCTATCATTCCAGAAAGTTCCCTCCTGCCCCTTGGCAGTCAGTCCTGACTCCCACCCCACTTCCCATCTGGGACACTGCTGGTCAATTTTCCTTCACTAGGAAGGATTGGATTTGTCTTTTCTGCAGCTCATGTTGATGGCATCTGGCTTCTTTCACTCAGCGTGATACATTTGTGATTCACTCATGTTGTTGTGTGTCTGTCTCTTTTTATTGCTGAGTAGTCCAGGGTACAGATGTGCCATGTTTTGTCTGTTCACCCAGTCTATTGAGGGGCATCTGGGTTGTCTCCACGCTTTGGCCATTTCAAATAAAGCTGCTATGAACATCCCTACACAGCTCTTGTGCACGTACACTTCCCTGTCTCTTGGGTAAATGCTGGGCCTCCTGGTAAGTGTATATTTAACTTTATTAGAAGCAGGCATTGTGCTTTTATTTTTTAATTTTTTAATTTTTAAAGATTTTATTTATTTATTTGAAAGAGAAAGAGAGAGTATGAGCAGGAGGAGGGGCAGAGGGAGAGGGAGAAGCAGACTCCCTGCTGAGCAGGGAGCTCAATGTGGGGCTCGATCCCAGGACCCCAAGATCATGACCTGAGCCGAAGGCAGACGCTTAACCGACTGAGTCACCCAGGCGCCCCTGATTGTGCTTTAAAATAGTGTGGTCAGGGGCGCCTGGGTGGCTCAGTCGGTTAAGCGTCTACCTTCGGCTCAGGTCATGATCTCAGGGTCCTTTGAGCCCTGCATCAGGCTTCCTGCTCAGTGGAGAGCCTGCTTCTCTCTCTCCCTCTGCTGCTCCCCCTGCTTGTGTGCTCTTTCTCTCTCTCTGTCAAACAAATAAATAAAGTCTTAAAAAAAAAAATAGCGTGGCCAGGGCAGGCTTCCGCAAGCAGGTAACATTTCATCAGAGACTGGAAGGGGGCAAGGGAAGCCTCATGGATATCTGTGGCAAGACTGTTGTAGGCAGAGGAACTGGGTGGGTGGTGTATCTGCTGTGTTTGAGGAACAGCACGGAGGCCAGGCTGGTGGGAGTGGAGTGAGTGGGCGGGGAGAGGGCTTGGAGGTGGGGTCAGTGTGTAACAGGGGCTTCATAGGGTAGGGCGTGTAGGTCATGGTGAGGATGTTGGCTTTTACTCTGAGAACCCACGGGCGGTTTCTAAGCAGAGGTGGGACAGGATCAGACTTGTATTTGAACATCCTCCCCCATGCCAGGCTGCCCAGTGGAGAATGGGCTGCAGGGCAGCCAGGGAGGCAGCGGGGAGGCCGATGAGGAGGGTACTGCAGCAGTCCTGGCCGGAGACGGAGGAGGGGGGCTCAGGTGAAGGGGGCAGAGGGTGCGGATGGTCAGATTCTGGATCTGCTCTGAGAGTGGGGCCGACAGGGCAAGTATTGGATGTGGGAGGCGAGGGAAAGCGGACACAAAGTGTGATAGAATCTGAGGTGGTCTCTCAGCAGCTGAGAGTGACCCCCCCCACCCCCACCCCCGGCCACCAGCCAGCAAGGAAATATACACTTCAGACCGGCAACCACCAGGACTTGAACTTGGTGGACCACCTGAACCACTCTGAGCCTCCACAAAGGAACAACGCCCAGCTGACAGAGGGATTTCAGCCTAGAAAGACCCTGAGAAGAGACCCTGGCTATGCCTGGACTTCTGATCTACAGAAACCGTAAAGTTGTGGTTTTCAGTCACTACGTTTGTGATGTTTACTCAGCAATAGATAACTGATACAAGCATCCTAGAATTCTATACTGTCAGAGCTAAGAGGGTCCTTAGCAGCCACTGAGTCTAACCTCCTCATGTACAGATGGGGAAACGGAGGCCCAGAGAGCAGCTAGGACTTGAACACTGGTTCTTGCAGAGAGACACCGTCAGGCAGAAGCTGCCCCAGCCGTAGAGGCCCCAGCAGGCCCAGCCTCTCATCTCCTAGGAGGCTGCGGTATGAACCCCTCTGCCAACACCTCCTCCATCAGGGCCCTGGCCCCCCAGAGAGCCGGCTTCTGGCCACCCACTGAATACCCTGAGCTCCTGGGGCAGCAAGCTCAGGCAGGCTCCCTGATGGGCCAAGCCAGGTGGCCAGGAGGTAGAGTTCTCACCCCCACAGCAGAACAGGTCCCGAGGGTACGGGAGCCAGGCCCAAATCTGGGACCCCAGCTGAGAAGGACAAAGCACAGGCTTAGGTCAGAGGGCCTGTGGTTAGGATCCCAGCCCTGCTACTCACCAGCTGCAGGACTCTGGTCAAGGGGTGCCCCTTTGCTGAGCTGCAGTCCGTAAACTGGGAGCAAGAAGGCCCTCCTCCTGACAGTCAGTGAGCTAAGGTGCGTGAAACTCTTGGTAGGAGCACCGTCAATGTACAAATGCATGGCCCCAAACTCTACCTTCTTATGGGCCTTGGTTTCCCCATCTGCGAAATGGTCTTGTGCCCTAGATGTGTTTGGGAGGGCCCTTGTAGCTCTAACAGTGGGCCATTTGGGGATTCAAATTCCGGCTCTGCCTCTAACTAGCCGTGACCTTGGATTAGTCACTTAAGCCCTCAGAGCCCCAGTCTTCTCACCTGTAAAATGGAGCTATTAGTCATTCCTGCCATTACATGAGATGCGGGTCAGAGACTTAGTCGAGTGCCTCAAGAAACTGTCAGCTGGTTTTATCATCATCATCATCATCATCATCATTGTTCCGAGCGCCTGCTGGAAGGGGCAACAGGCTAGAGACTCCAGGGCGAGGGAAGTTTAGTTTCCTTGGAGACAAACATTTGTGGGCTGGGCCAGGCCTGCATGTATTTCTGGTCAAACAAAACTAGTTCTTTTCCCCCCAACTCTCTGGCCCTGCACCATCTAAAACCAGACCCCAAGTATCATGGTGCTTCTACATGCAGGTTTTGGGAAATAAAAATGTGCATTCATTTATGTTTGCAGTTCTGGGAACTACCTCCTATTTTTCTCTAGAGGGATGGCAATAGCTTCGTGCAAATGCCTGGAGGTGGGAATGTGTGTCATAGGCACAAACGGTGTCCCCACTGGCCACGTTTGAGTTGTGCCTGCTATCCTCTGCACACAACGGACTCGCTGGTGGTAACAGACACCTGACTGCGGGCGGGGAAGCCAGAGTCTCTCCTGGGAAGTTGACACCTGAATGGAGGGCGCACAGGCAGAAGGTGGTTGGAGATGTGTCATCCCTGGCCAGGACCCTAGAGAGGACAGCCACAGGCTCTGCCACCGAGGCCCCTACACACGCCTGAGTCCTCATGCTGGGGTTTTGTTCTTTCCCCACTCGGGGGACCCCTTCCCATAAATCCACTGCTCGCCTTCTTGGTTAGTCACTTTCTGGTGTTTGTCACCCCATTCCCCTTGGCCGATGTGGTGACTGGAGGGGACAGAGCCTTGTTGGGGGTTGAGGGCAGACTGTGGGATGGAGCAGTGACCCCTCTGGTCTGTGCAGGCAGTTTTGGGGTGCTTCTGTGCAGAAAGAGCACTGGAATCAGAGTCTGGTTCTGCACATGTGACTTTAAGTAAATCACTTAGCCCCCCTGTGTGGTCCAGTGGGATGGAACCAGGGGCAGGGGGGACCTCCGTGAGCAGGTGGGGAAACTGAGGACCAGAGGGAGGGAGGGCTTTATCTAAAGCCACACAGCAGGTTTGGGACAGTCCCTGGAGAGCTCCTGAGTCCCCCAGACCCTGGCCCTGAGGCAGAGCAGTTCCTGGAGTGGGCAGGAGTAGTCCATAATTACTAGCAGAACCTGTTTCCCCCAGACGAACCTCAGGTCCACCAGCAAATCACAGATCACAGATTCCGTTCCCAATTAATGGTCCCGTTTGGCTCTGCAATAGTATCAACATCCCATTCGAGCAAACTGATTCCAGAGATTGACAGGGCTTTGTCCTAGGTCACAGCACAAGGTCATGGCAGAATAAGTCTGAGCCAGATCTGAAACGCCCATGCTTTGTGCTCTAGATCAGTGTTTTCCAAGCTGATATATGGGGAAATATCGGGGTGGTGGTTAATGAGTTCTCCAGAGGGATTTTGGTGATAACCCTAGAAAAGTAACTCAAGCATCTCATGCATCCTCTGCATGACCACAGGTGAGTCCTACCTGAGATTGTATTTGGGCTTGTGATCACATTGGCACCAAGGAATAACGTTTACTGAGCACTAACTAGGGGCCAGGCACTGTGCTTTGCACTTTTCATGGAGTAGTCATTTAACCCTCACAACAACTCTATAACATAGGGACTATTATCCTCCCTGTTTCACAGACCAGAGAGTTGAGGCACAGGGAGATGAAGTAATTTGCAACCAGGTCAACAGTGAGCAAGGGGTGCAGCCAAAATTTGAACCCGGGGCTGACTCCAGAGCCTGTGATCTTGACCACTGTCACCAGCTCTGAGGGATGAGGCAGGGGTGGCTTTGAAATTTAAAGATGAATTCCTCCTAAGTGAAGGCCTGGTGATGCAGAGGTCACTGTGGGTGAAATAGAGCCAAGTGGTGGGAGAATAATGTCATTAGAACACGGAGTTGGGCAGAAGTGTGTGACCAACTAACAGAAATGGCAGCATGACTGAGTGTCCCACATTCACACTGCTAGTGGCAATTCAGGCTTAGCAAAACAACAGCATCTCTATCACTGAATTAATGTTACATTGATGCCGTGCCTCGGCAGTTAGGGCTATAGACTTAAGAGTTATGGCTTTTGAGATCAAATCCATCTTCCTCCTTGTTTGGTCCACAGACCATGGGCAAGTCACTGATTTCTCTGAAGTTCATTTTTTTCTTATCTCTAAATGGAATTCTCATAGCACCTGAAAGGCTGCCAGTTGCCTATGGAATTCCCTTCTCTCCTTTTTCTTTGTTGACCAAACTCTGATTTTATTCCAGTTGTGGTGTACACAGTTAGAAGACTACATTCTCAACCTCTCTTGCAGCTACTGGTGGCCAATGAGTAGAAGTTGTTAGGTGAGATTTCTGGGAAATATCCTTGGAAGACCCTGATACAGCTGGGATGAAAGCGGATTTGCCCTTCTTTCTCCTTCTTCCTACGTGGGACTCAGGCATTATGGCTGGAGCTCCAGCAGCCATTTTGTGCTTTTTTTTCTTTACCATTTTTTTCTTCTTTAAATTTTTTATTGTTATGTTAATCACCATACATTACATCATTAGTTTTTGATGTAGTGTTCCATGATTCATTGTTTGTGCATAACACCCAGTGCTCCACGCAGAACGTGCCCTCTTTAATACCCATAACCAGGCTAACCCATCCTCCCACCCCCCTTCCCCTCTAGAACCCTCAGTTTGTTTTTCAGAGTCCCATCGTCTCTCATGGTTCGTCTCCCCCTCTGAATCCCCCCCCTCCATTCTTCCTCTCCTGCTATCTTCTTCTTTTTTTGTTCTTAACATATTGCATTATTTGTTTCAGAGGTACAGATCTGTGATTCAACAGTCTTGCACAATTCACAGTGCTCACCATAGCACATACCCTTCCCAATGTCTATCATCCAGCCACCCCATCCGTCCCAGCCCACCCCCACTCCAGCAACCCTCAATTTGTTTCCTGAGATTAAGAATTCCTCATATCAGTGAGGTCATATGATACGTGTCTTTCTCTGATTGACTTATTTCGCTCAGCATAACACCCTCCAGTTTCATCCGTGTCGTTGCAAATGGCAAGATCTCATTCCTTTTGATGGCTGCATAATATTCCATTGTGTATATATACCACATCTTCTTTATCCATTCATCTGTCGATGGGCATCTTGGCTCTTTCCACAGTTTGGCTATTGTGGACATTGCTGCTATAAACATCGGGGTGCACGTACCCCTTCGGATCCCTACATTTGTATCTTTGGGGTAAATACCCAGTAGTGCAATTGTCCAGCAGCCATTTTGGGTCAAGAATTGATCTTGAGGATGAAGCCACAAGGTAAGAATGAAGCAACACAAAACTACTGGGAATGTGAAATGTTGATAATACCATAGAGACTGCACCAGCCCTGGCCTGGATTGATCTTTCAGACTTCTTTTTTAAATACACTTTTGATTTTTTTACAACAGCTTTTGATTCACAGAATTATTGCAAAGATAGTACAAAGAATTGCTGTATAGCCCACATCCAGTTTCCTCTATTATTAACATCTTATATTGGTATGGTACACTTGTCACAATTAACAAACCAATACTGTTATGTTGTTATTAACTAAAAATAATCTATACTTCATTCAGATTTTCTCAGGTTTTCCTAATTGTCTTTTTTCCATTTTAGGATCCTATCCAAGATACCACGTTACATTTAGTCGTCATGTTTTCTTAGGCTTCTCTTGACTGTGACAGTTTCTCAGATTTTTTGTTTTTGTTTTTAATGACCTAAACAGTTTTGAGGAGTACTTGTCAGGTATGTTGTGCCTGATTTGTTTGAAGGTTTTATGATTAGACCAGGGGAATATGTTTGGGAGGAAGACCACTGAGATAAAGTGGCTATTCTCACAGTCTCTCAAGGGTAGATACTGACAACACGACTTATCCATATGGATCTGAACTTTGATCCCTGTCAGATTCTCTACTGTAAAGTTATTCTTTTTCCTCTCTGTGCTGTGCTCTTTGGAATCAGGTCACTATGTGCAGCCCACACTTAAGGCATGGGGCCTTATTTTCCCTTCCTTAAGGGTGGAACATCTTATGTAAATTACTTGGAGCTCTTCTGCACAAGAGATTTATTTCTTCTGTTTATCTCTATCTATCTATCTATCTATCTATATATCCGCCCATCCATCCACTAATTTACTCATTTATTTGATTTGATAAATATCACATTTGAATATATCCATATTCCAGAATGGGCTCATGAATATTTTTTTTATTCTTTGGGTTATAACTCAATACAGCTTTATGTTTTCACTCAAATTGTTCCAACTTTGGTCATTGAGTTTTTTTCCGGTTGGCTCCCCAGACTTTTTGACATGAGAAAAAAACAAACTGAGGTAGATCTTTTGCAGTAATGATCTCAAATTCCTCCCATTCCTGTATGCTAACCCCTTTGCCATGTGATTTTGCAGCTTCCCTCATCAAGACCTGAGTCCCTGGAATCTGGGCTGAGCCGTGTGAATTGCTTTGGTCAATGGGAAAAAGCCAAAGCTTGAAAAGGCCTTGTGCCTGGGCCTTGCTGCCCCAGGGACTCCGAGACCACCATGGGGGCAACCCACCAGCTTGTGGAGATGAGAGGGTGTGTGGTCCAGTTACCTGCACTCCCCTTGCCTATAGCCCGCCAGCAGCCAAGGGAGGGAGGCCTTCCACCACAGCTGATTGCAGATGGGAGATGAGCTCAGACACAAGCCCTTCCCACTGAGCCCAGTCCAAACTGCCAACCCTCGGAGCCAGGAGCCAACCCCCGGTCAGTTTAAGCCCACACATCACGGGGGACTTACACAAGCCACTTTCTTTCGTAAGTCTATGTTGTCTGAGTTTTCTGTTACATGATGTCGAACCTAATCCTATGTGGATGCGGAAATGATTTTATGGGAGGTGGTGAAATTTGAATGAGTGAGATAGGGTCAGTACATACAGCTGCTTGGGTGGAATGATAACAACAACAACATCATCATCAACAACAACAACAACCAGTTTTATAGTGTGTTAGTATTTAATTTTTAGTTTTTCCCCAAATTTTAGTTGTTGGAGAACTGTGTTCAGATGGGGCTTGAACTCACGACACTGAGAACAAGAGTCACATGCTGTACTGACTGAGCCCGCCAGGCGCCCCTACTTGTTTGAGCACTATAAGCTTAAGGAGCTGAGAGCCCATTTGATGCGTGTACACAGACAAGTGTTCTTCTGCCCATGCCCTCCAGCCTAAGACCACCGGGAGCGCTCCGGGAGTCGGACAAGTTGGGTTGATGACTCGTTGCAGCAAGAGAGGCTGCACACCCAGAGGGAACTCTGAGGCATCTCAGGGAGGCTGTTGGAAAAGGCTTATTATAGGATTTGGGTTTGTGTTAGGTGATCTTGAGGAGGGTTTAAGGAAATAGGTTTTCCTCTAGGTTGCATGCTGTCAGGAAGTGGGAGTAGTTCCACGGCTGGGCTCTTGATCAACCTTCCCTGTGGAAAAGGCGGACCGGCGCAGGACTAAGGCTCTGAGTGAGTCCTACAGAGGCCGGGGCACTGGATCCATCATTTTGGTGGCTTGGAAATGGTTGAGTTTTGTCTTTGTTCAGACATGATTACACAGCGATCTTGCTTTTTTCTTGGTTCATCAGGCACAGAACACCTTGTCTTGGTTTCCGTTCAACAGGACACCAGCTGTTACCTGTGAGTATCAGGCTCAGCTGCTCACATCCAAGCCAGCTCCCGGATGTTGGGCCTGCTCTCGCTTTCTCAACTGAAATCAACGCTGGTAGGTCCGGGAGGATTCCTTCTCCCTAAAGTTCTCCAGATATTACTCAGTTTGGAGTCACAGGCTCATTCCTCCTCAAATCAGGCAGGCATCTTTACATACTTTTCTCGGCCCAGAAGTCTTTCCTTTCCTATTTACATCTTCTATTAACAATATCTTAATCTCAGTTTTGGTATTAATTATACATAAATGGATTATATTACTAACAAGATATTGTGATAATAATATTTATCAACATTTGCTATGTACCAGGGGCTGTTCTAAGCATTTTATATGTCTTAATTCAAGGATTCTTTTTTTTTTAAAGATTTTATTTATTTATTTGACAGAGAGAGACACAGCGAGAGAGGGAACACAAGCAGGGGGAGTGGGAGAGGGAGAAGCAGGCCCCCCGCTGAGCAGGGAGCCCGATGCGGGGCTCGATCCCAGGACCCCGGGATCATGACCTGAGCCGAAGGCAGACGCTTAACGACTGAACCACCCAGGCGTCCCTTAATTCAAGAATTCTTTACCTGAGGTCATGCTGGGGTCCGTGGATGGGATTCATCTTCATTCACCTGTAATTAAATTCAGCACTTCCTTCGATTGTGAATGTGGGACACAAGCCACAGAGTGTCAGCAGAGCCTGGACCTTGGCCTCCATTAGAAATCATAGCTACTTTCATATCCTACCACAGTGGTTATGGGTATCTCCAAATATTGTTAGCACTCATCATTATTTTGCAATTACAGTACTTATGAGGTCTTGAGACCACTAGAGCTTGTTAGTTAAGTGTTCACCAAAAAGTGTGTATAGTACCATATCACAACTGTGTTCTTTAAAAATATTTTGAGGACCATGTTTTTAATTAATATAATTTGTTTCCTTCATAATTCAATGTATTTTATTTCAAACAGTTGAAAACCGCATTCTGAGAAGGGCTCCATGATTTCACTCGATGCCAAAGGGATCCACGGCAGGACACACACGAAGAGCCCTGTGAATTGATT
This sequence comes from Callorhinus ursinus, assembly GCF_003265705.2. Taxonomy (NCBI): domain Eukaryota; kingdom Metazoa; phylum Chordata; class Mammalia; order Carnivora; family Otariidae; genus Callorhinus; species Callorhinus ursinus. Next base: position 14,798,372 of record NW_027397100.1, read on the forward strand.
CACCCCTCCAGTGACCCCACAGGCAGGTCTCATTACTAGCTTGTTAACAGAGGGGACATGAGGCACAGAGGTGTGTAGTTTGCCCAAGATCACACAGATATTGAGCGGTTGTGAATTATTAAATCCGCCAGCTCTTTTCACAGTCTATGGGTTGTGATTATCCCGAGGCAGGTGTCAGACACATGGATCCATGGATCTCCATTTCTGCCTGTGGGTGTGTGTAATGCGTATGTGTAGAAAAGGGAACCACAAATACTTGTCCATTCTGGGCCTTCTGTCTGATTCTGGGATCCCTCATATCCTCTGGGCCCTCAGGGCTGAAGGGCTGGGCTGGGGAGGGCTGAGGGGCCAGGCGGGGGTGAGGTGGGCAGCAGGTGAAGGTGGGGTTGGAGGGTCAGCATCGCTCCAGGGTTTGGCCTCTGGCCTGAAGCTACTCTTGTGACCTGGACAGCTTGGGGGACAGAGAATCTGGAGGAAAGAGGCTGCCGGTCTCACAGTGAGACCCCTGGGCCTTGTGAGTCGAGGACACCTGAGACCATGGCCCCTGCGCCAGGCTGCCTGGGTGGGGGTGCTATGCGCAGTTTGAAGGGAAAGCCACCCTTGCGTGAGGCCCCTGGGCTCTCAACACTCCACTGCAACACTCCTTCCTTTCGGAGCCCAGACGTGTGGGTTTTCCCCGCAGCCAGCAGTCCTGCGACACCAGCTGGGTGTCCCACCACTTAAGTCCATTCTGACACCCAGGACCGCCCTCCCTTCACTTCAGATGCCAGCTTCAAGTTCAAGTTGTCTCCTGTGCTTCTGAGTGTGGGCTATCAAGCAGAGGTTCCCAAGATGCCCTCCTCAGGTTTGACAAGTCACTAGAGCAGCTTCCAGAACTCAGGGAAACAGTTCACTTCCTAGATCACCTGTTTGTCATAAAGGGATATGACTCGGGAACGTGGAAGAGATGCGTGGGGCAGGGTAGGTGGGAAGGGCGCGGAGCTTCCATGTTCCCTGGGGTGTGTTCCTCAGCCTGCTGCTCCGCGTGCTCACTAACCCAGCAGCTCTCTGGAGCCTGGACTTTGGGGTTTGTATGGAGGCTTCATTCCATGAGCTCGATTGATGAAATCATTGGCCATCAGCCTCCGCCTCCAGCTCCTGGCCACTGCCCACTGCCTGGGGGTGCCAGCGGGGTGGGGCCGAAAGTCTGAGCCTGGTTGGTTCCCATGGCAACCAGCCCCCAGCCTTGGGGCTTCCCGGAGAGTCACCTCATGAACAAACACGCAGGTGAGTAAAAAGAAATTTCTTCACCTTCAGAGCTGGGAGCATTTTCAGGAACCAATGACAAACCACCAAATATGACAAAAGATGCTCTCCTGGATCTTATCGCTCAGGAAATTCCAAGCATTTAGGCACTGTGTGCCAGAAATGGAGATGAAGACCGAATCTATATGTTTCTTTTTTTTTTAAGATTTTATTTATTTATTTTGACAGAGAGAGACACAGCGAGAGAGGGAACACAAGCAGGGGGAGTGGGAGAGGGAGAAGCAGGCTCCCCGTGGGGCAGGGAGCCCGAGGCGGGCCTCGATCCCAGGACCCTGGAATCATGACCCAAGCCAAAGGCCGACGCCTAACGACTGAGCCACCCAGGTGCCCCTGAATCTATATGTTTCTTATGATAAATCATAACATCACAGGAACCTAGTAAAGCCTGCTGCCCACACAGGGGTGCTGGGGCCCCTATCCTGAAGGCAGTGGTCCCCAGAATATGGGCCTTTGGATATGGGCCATTCCAGTCAAAGAGCAGAAGACTCCTCCTACCCCATGGGCCCTGGGACAGGGGTCAAGCAGAAGAGTCCCTTTGATCACAACTCTGGTTGGTTGTTTCCTTCCCCAAGGTGAAGTGACATCAGTAAAAATAATACATATATGTCCCATGGATTATTTATGGTCATTATTTGCTAATCCTCATACCTGTGTCACACTGGATCAATTATCACAGTTTTGTGAGGTGCTTTATAAGGAGCTGAGGCAGATGGAAAAATCACAGCAAGTCACTTTATCTCATTTTCTCATTTAAAGAACAGGGACAGGGACGCCCGGGCGGCTCAGTCGGTTAAGCGTCTGACTCTTGGTTTTGGCTCCGGACATGATCTCAGGGTCCTGAGATTGAGCCCCACGTCGGGCTCCGCGCTCAGTGAGGAATCTGCTTGTCCTTTTCCCTCTGCACACCCCTCAAATAAACAAATAAAATCTTTAAAGAACAGGGACGTTACGTGCTGAGCTGTGAGGACTAAATGAAATATTGTATTTTCTCAGTTCTAAATGGTAGCCTCTATGTCTGGTGGACTCTATGTCTGAGGAACTTTGGACATGAAGAGAAAGCAATGGCTTGTATCTTATCTAGTGTCTAACTCAGTAACTTTTTTTTAAAACAGCTTTACTGAAGTTAAATTGACATGTGATAAACTGCCCATACGTAAAGTGAATCATTTGATAAGTTTTAACATGTGTGTACCTATGACGCCACCTCCACGGTCAAGGTAATGAGCATGTTCATCCTCCATAAATGTTTCCACATGTGTAGCTTAGAGGACAGTGTTGTCCCAGAGCAGGGGCTCTGAAAGCTCTCATTTTTCTGTGATTTGTTTTTATTTTTATTTTTTTTAAGATTTTATTTATTTGTTTGACAGAGAGAGACACAGCGGGAGCAGGAACATAGGCAGGGGGAGTGGGAGAGGGAGAAGCAGGCTTCCCGCCGAGCAGGGAGCCCGACACGGGGCTCGATCTCCGGACCCTGGGATCGTGATCTGAGCCGAAGGCAAATGCTTAACGACTGAGCCACCCAGGTGCCCCTGTGATTTTTTTTTTAAAGATTTATTTATTTGGGAGAGAGAATGAGAGCCCGTGGGGGGAGGGGCAGAGGGCGAAGCAGAGAGAGAACCTCAAGCAGGCTCCACACTGAGTGGGGGAGTCTGACTCAGGGCTTGATCTCATGACCCTGAGATCAGGACCCTGAGATCATGACCTGAGCTGAAACCAAGAGTCAGACGCTTAACTGACTGAGCCACCCGGATGCCCCAGCCTGTGATTTTCAGAAAAGATGAGAATAGTTGTCCAGGACAGATCACCACAGCATGGCTTCGTTGCAAAGCCCGGGAAGGACCACACTGGACACCTGGCATCCTCTGCTGACTCCTGAAACCCCTCACAGCTGTGCTCTTGTGCAGTTTGGGCTTCTCTAAGCTGCAGGTATGCTTGAGCAAAACCAGACCTTCTATTGGTTCAAGGAGCTGAAAGGTCCGCCGTGATGCTGGCTTCAGGTGAGGCCTGGTTCAAGACACCAGACATTATCCCCAGACGCTGCTTTTCCCTTGTCCTCATGCACAGGTAGGCATTTCTTGGAAAGCAAAATAGCATTAGTCCTAAGCAATGTGGGAGATGAGGCTGGAAAGGTAGCAAGGTGTTGGGTGCTCCGCACCCTTGCCCTTGGAGTTCTCTTCTTCACTCTGGAGTCTGGGGGCCATGGGCAGCCACAGAAGGATTTCAAGCATGAGAATGACCTGATTTTATTTGAATTCTGAGAAGATTCCATCAGCCATGATGCAGGGTCAGAATCGTCATGACAAACAAATTCTTTCTCTAGAAACACTTTCTTGTAGGAGAATCACAGTGGAGTTAGCACCAGGCAGCATTCTCGGTGCCTTTTTTTGGGATCTCACATCTTCCCACATTCCCTGGGAAAAATGTGTATCGCTTAAGATTTTAAATCCCAAACAGCAGTGGCTTGAAGACAATAAAAGTCTCTTTCTCACTGTGTATGGTGGTCCAGGGCTGGTGTAGCAGCTCTGCAGTCAAAAGAAATCCCAGCTCCTTCCATCATTCTGCCTCCAGCCCAGTTTGTGGGGGCATCTATCTATCTATCTATGTATCTATCTATCTATCAGCTCACCTCATGGCCCAAGCTGCTGGTGCTCCAGCCATCACAACTGCACCTCAGATAAAAGAAAAGGGGGAGGGCAAAGAGGTCCACCTTCTGGTGGGTCAGCTTTCCTGTTTTCCTGACTTGACATTTCTTCTTACCTGTTATTGCCCAGAACCTGGGCACAGGATCTACTTTAATATTAAAGAAGTCTGGGAAGTGTGACCTTTATAGGGGCACATTGCCAGCCAAAGTGGGACGTGTGTGTGTGTGTGTGTGTGTGTGTGTGTGTGTGTGTGTTTAAAAGGCTGTATATTCTTTGGCACTCTTCCCATTGAGAGGTGGGGTCTGTGGACCTACTCCCCAAATCTGGGCTGGGGCTCTGTGAGTGCTTTGACCACTAGAATAGGTGGAAGTGATGCTTTTATAGTGTGATTTAGCATCCAGGTCATAAAAGGCCATGTACCTTCCTCACCATGTACCTTCCATTTGGCTTAGGAACCAGGACAGGCTTTGTGGACGTACGACCTATGTAGTGGGACAGGGCCCTGTGCTCAGAAGGGTCATTTACCTGTTTTCATGCTCTGCTGCAGTCTTGAAATCCTTAATGAGTGTATCTTTGAACTTGTGTTTTGTAAGTGAAGTCTGATGGGACAGTGAAGCACATGCCTATGTGGAGAGTAGATGCACACCAGTTCCCTGCCACTCTATTTGTATGTGTATTTGCGATGCCTGTTCACGGCTTCCATAACACGCTTACCTTGTATGTAGGGTCCCATGCTCAGAAGGGCTTGGCAGAGTATTTAAAACAATTAAAATTAAAAACAGTTTAATTGTTTTAGTGCTCTGCTATCACATCTTGAAATTCTTTTTTTTTTTTAAGATTTTATTCATTTATTTGACAGAGAGAGAGACAGCGAGAGAGGGAACACAAGCAGGGGGAGTGGGAGAGGGAGAAGCAGGCTTCCTGCTGAGCAGGGAGCCAGATGCAGGGCTCGATCCCAGGACTCTGGGATCATGACCTGAGCCGAAGGCAGATGCCTAACGACTGAGCCAACCAGGAGCCCCACATCTTGAAATTCTTAATTTTATCTTTGAACTTGTGTATTGGAAGTGAAGTCCAATGGAACAGTGGCTGATGCATGTGAGCAGAACATGCAGTAAGAGTGTCCACTGTTCACATACAGTGTCCACCGATCACATACAGTGCCCACCGATCACATACAGGTGCCCACCGATCACATACAGTGCCCACCGTTCACATACGGTGCCCACAAGGCCCACTGTTCACATGCAGTGCCCACCGTTCACATACAGTGTCCACTGTTCACATACAGTGCCCACCGATCACATACAGTGCCCACCTATCACATACAATGCCCACCTTTCACATACAGTGCCCACCGTTCACATACAGTTTCCACCGTTCCCATACAGTGCCCACTGTTCATATACAGTCTCCACCATTCACATACAGTCTCCACTGTTCACATATAATGCTCACCATTCACATAAAGTGTTCACAATGCCCCATGAGCGTAGAATTCTAGTGAGCTCACATCATGTGGACGTTAGGAGGGACTCCAAGTGGGTACAAGGTAAGCCTGTGATGTCTAAGATTCAGTAAGTAGGGGTACAGCCCACAGAGGCCAGGCTTTCTGTTCCAACTAGAAGTACCTTTGGTGGCAGAAAAGAGGCACTAACATTCCAGAAAACCACAGACAACCCAGGAAGCTGATTGTATCCTTTCTTATCCATGTGTCTTCCTTGTATTAGCCAACCACCTGCACTGAGGATGATGACCCACAGAGGAACGGGAGAACAGGGCACCCCTAGGTCCCTTTCCTTTCAGTCTTCTTGACCCATGATATGCAGGAGGTAGAGTGTTGATAGAAGGTGTGCACATCAAGAAATGAAATAAAAGTGATCCATTGATTTGGTGCAGCATTTCCACAGTCTTGGTAAGAATGAAATACACACACACACACACACACACACACACACACGAGCTCTGAAATAATAATGTTGTAATTTCAGTGACTCCACCTATGAGTTAAATGCTCTCACATCTGCATTCAAAACTGTCATTGTACAATATAAAGATGAACGGTAAAATTTATGCTAATAATTTAAATAAAAAAAATTTTTAGAACAACATTGAGTAAATAAATAACACCATGACAAGTTGAGAGAGAGAGAATGTAGAAGAAAGGAAGAAACACATTTTCCTAAGGTTTGAGCCACGGGCTCCACATTTTCATTTTGCACTGGGCCCTGCAAATTATGTTCTGGTCCTGTTTGGAATGCTTGCTGTCAGGATGCTTCCTCTCAGAATCCAGCCGCCATGTTGTGAGGAAGCCCAAGGCATGGGGGAAAGGGCCTATCTGGATGCTCCAGTCAGCAGTCCTCCCCAAGCCCCACCTCGGAGTCATCCCAGCCCAGGTGACAGAAACAAAGCCTCCAGATGATTCCATCCCCACCTCTTCCAGCATTCCCCCAACCTCATCCCAACTTCCGGACACCTCCATCCATCTGGGTCTTCCAGCTGAAGCTCAGCTGTCATGGCATTGAGACATGCCCTCCCTGCAATACCCAGTCTGGATTCTTGACCTACAGAATCCCTCAGCAAAATAAAGTCCACGGCTGTTATTTTTCTGCCCCTGAGATTGGTGTAGTTTGATATGCAGAAATAAATTACCATAGTTTATTCATTTGCATTGATTCCCATCTTTGGTAAATACAAATGAAGCTGCAATGAATAACTTTGTGCATGTATTATGTATATTTAGGACAGATTCCTAGAAGTGAGGATTACTGTGTCAAAGGGTAAATGCATAAGTAATTTTGTTAGCAGTGGTCAAATTCCTCTCTACACTCTTATTTTCTCCCCTAATAGCTTTGTGTCTACAGTGTACTTGTGGATGTGTAATCTCCCCTCCCGACATACCTAAGTACATATAGAGAAACATACAGAGACAAAAATGCACACACAAAGGCACAGACTGGTGAATTCTCACAAACTGAACATGTGTGTGTAACCTTCACATGGGTCAAGAAACAAACAGTCCTCATTCCCTCAAACTGCCCTAGTGCCCTTCCCAGTGAATACTCCCTTCCATGTATGAATATACCACTATTTACCCATTTTCCTATTGGCGTTTCCAGTTGGGGGCTAATACGTTCTATACTCCTCGGCTTCTGTTGTACTCATCCAAACCTGTTGCACAGATGTCAGGGGTGTTAGATGCTCTTTTACGTTTCTGTTGGGTTATCGTTCTCAAACTAGGTTCCTGTGTAACCCTGGGGCCCTTTCTCAAATGACAAGAAAAGAACAAAGGCATGGCTTGGCTTCTATCAGTTTAAAAGTTTCCCCCAAACGTTTGGGGTCAGCCCCACTTGTCCGCTAGTGAGCTTCAGCAGTGACAAATGTTCAAGAAATAACGGGAAAGCCTGTAAATGCCACAGGCTGCATTGCGAATAGGACATCATTTATGGAGTGGTCTTTTGTGTCGGGACAAGTCGTTCACGGACAGTAGATAGATTTTCTCTAAACTTCAAACGCCTTGGCATGATAGGTATCATGATCTCGATTTCACTGGGAGTGAAAACTCAGGTTCTGAGGGGGGAAAGCAACTTGCTCATGGTTACACACTAACACTGGAGGACGGGGAAGCCTGTAGGCTCTGGGCGACACCGCAGCGCTGGCTTCCTGATGTTTAGACTATTATCTTCTGTGTCCTCTTTTCAGTCTGGCCCACCAGGGCCTGCCTACCTCAGTCCCTTACCAGACCTCTGGCTTCTTCCCCTTCCCGAATGCTCTGAAGCTTTCCTCTGGGCCAGCCCCAGGACCTTTGCGTGTGCAGTTACCTCTGCCTGGAACCCTCTTTTTCCTCTTCACGTAACTCCTCCTCATCCTAGAAGGATGCCTTCCCTAACTAGTTGGCGCCCTTGCTCCAATAGCACCATATATTTCCCCTCTCACATTCATTGTACTTTAGGTGGTTTGGTTAATTTGTATTGAATTTCTGTCTCTTTCTACCCACCCCAGACTATAAGCACCTGAGGGCAAGTGTTGCTCTGTCTTGTTCATGGTCATGTGCCCAGTGCCTAGCACAGTTGCTTCACAGATGAAGGAAGGGACCATCTTATTTGAATCTCATGGCAACTCTGTGAAGCAAGCAGAGCTGGGCTGCTCACTCCCTTCTTACAGATGAGGAGAGTGGGGTCCAGAGAGGGAAAGGGTTGGTTCACTCTTCTGATTTGTGGACACAGCCAGACCTGGATAGCTGTGGTCCTGACGACTCTCCCAGACACCAACGGGCAGGTGGAGGTGGAGGGAAGAGACCTCGGCCATCCAGGAGGTTTCCAGTCTCCCCAGATTAAAGTGGCCTGTCACTGTCCCTCCCCTGCCCAGGCCGGAGCACATCAAGGAGGTCGACAAGGAAGAAAGCTAAGTCCTACTAAGAAAAGATTTGGGGGCGGTGAGCCCCCAAAGCAATGCCCGGGCCAGAGAGGGAACTGTGGTTGAGGATGGCAGAGCTGCCCACCAGCCTTGGACTGCTCAGCTCCAGACTTACAGGGAAGAAAAATATTTAACCCACTGAATTTGAGGGTCCTCTTGCTACAGCAGCTTAGCTTGTACCCTAAGTCACTGTGTGACTGTAGGCAAGGCACTTGACTTCTCTGAGCCTCTGTTTCCACATTTGTAAAATGGGGTAATACTAGAACCCATTAGGATTCAGAGTTAGTGTGTGTAGACTAGCACAGAGGAGGCAGACAGCACCCTGTGTTCCCACCCAAGCCCTCCTGGTTGATCCCGTGGAGGAGATACTCCCAACTGCCCATTCAGCCTGAGGGCAAGTCCCTTACTTTCTCTTCTTCCTTCTGACTCCCCCATTGGCACCGAGTGCAGGGCAGTGCACACAATAAGGCCCTTGACTCAGTTTTATACAATAACAGGATGTGGATGACTTTCAGACAGAGGTGCTCCCTCTCCTGTATTTTACAGAGAAACTGAGGTCCAGAGAGGGGCAGAAATTTGCCTCTGCTGCACAATGACTCGGGCGGAGTGGTGGCTGGATTCAGTCCTGGCAGGCATTGGGTTGGGGAGTGATCTCTGATGTAGGTGCTGGGCAGGCACACTGTCCCAACCCCTCTCCCCCTTGCTCACGATGGCTGCAGCCATACTGGCCCCCTTGTAGTTGCTGTTCCACCTACTGAACCTACCCTTCCCTGGCTGCCTCTTTCTCACTGTATCAGTCCTCCATTTAGGTATTACCTCTTCAGACAGGGCTTCCCCTGATCACCTGAAGTTGGACCCTCTGTAATCAGTCTCTACCTCCTGTTTGCTTTCTTTATTTGAAATATATTAATTTGTCAATTTAGTTTTACAAACTAAAAAAAAATTCTGATTTGGGCCAGCCTCTCTCTCTAGCCTGCGTTCTGTGAGCATAAGACTGTCTTATTTGCTCTATTCCCATCACCCAGCCTGGCCTTGACCCAGGCAGATCCTCAACACATACTTGCTATGTGAACGGATGCATGCATGCATGCATGAATGACTGCATGAGTGAATGTTCCAGGTCCGCCTAATTTCCCTGTGGACCAGCCCCCAGGCTCCCCAGCGTGCAGACAGGGAAAGGGAGGCTCTGAGAGTCCTCACGGGGTAGGGCAGGAACGTGTCAGGTGCTAAAGGGTATTGGACTTCCCTGACCTCCGGACACACGAGAACCTCTGCTGCGCAACCCCACGTTCATCTAACACAAGAAAGTAACACACTTATGCTGGACACGGCCTGGACCAGACTCCATTCTCTGAAGTGCTGCCCCATTGGAAGATGAGGCTGCTGCTGTTGCCAAGGCAACGCTGTTAGCTTTCGGAAGCATCTTTAAATGGGAGAGGTGAAGGCTCCCACAGACACTGAGGGGGAGGGAAATCTGAAAAATGGGGTCAAATCCCCCCCAGCCAGCAAGACCATTCTGATGCTGGCTGGTCCCCTACTCCCTGCAAAGGGCCACCTTTGACCTCGGCCATGGCTCTGGAGTGTGCACAGTGACTTTCTCCCCCATTGTGGAAACTGCTTCTGCCGGGGACACGCAGAGACCTTAGGAACAATGTGATCAGGTGCCAGTGGTAAAGGCAGACTGGTCTTGGAGACCTTTCCAGAAATTTCCTTCAGTCCTTAAAATAAGTAGAGGGGACCGTACTCCAGTATTTTTGTGGTTGGTGCCAAGATGCCCCAGAAAGGCCTGCACAAGGGAGGCAGCTCATAGATGCCAGTGCACTGGAGGTGGTGATTGGCTGTGCTGCCTTGGATGAAACCCTTTTCCTCTCTGAGCTCTAACTTCTTCATCACTACAATTGGGAGAATGCCGGTCTGCTGTAGGGAGCGGTGACTAGGATTCTGCTTAGGAACCTGCGGAGTCAGGTATCCCAGAAGCCAGATCCTATGTGTAGGGACCTCGAGGAGATCCAGCCAGGGCCAAGGCCACACCAGCCATGCCCCCACAGGGGCCTTGTGCTGCCTGGAGTCCTTCTGCTGGTCTTGTCTGCAGCCGCTGTGGCTCAGCATTGCCGTCAGGGGGCTTATAGAGGTCAGCAGCTGCTCTGTCCTGATTGCACGGATGGGAAACAGAGGCTCAGTCAGAGAGGACGAGGGATTCTGCTCCAGGGACACAGCCAGGACAGCGAACCAGGGTCTGACATCCCTGGACAGGCCACAGCTGTGTCCTTGATAGTTTGGGGCAACCCCGAGGTGAGCTGGAGCCTGGGGCCAGGCCTTGGGGGCACGGAGGCTGGGAGAGGGGGCAGAGATGGAGAGAAGGGAAAGGGGAGTCAGAGAGATGGAAGGAGGAACAGTGATTGCCAGTCTGGAAATGGCGCCTAGAAACAGCCAGTCCATGTGACTTGGGTGGGACTGACCCCACCCCCGTTCCAGGTGTGATCAGGTGGCCCAGGTCTGGTCAATCAGACACACAGTGATAAGTGCAGAGGTGCGAACAGGAGGACCAGTCCCAGCTGGAGAAAATCATGCCTTTGCTGGGATCGCTGGGACAGAGGACCTCTCTGTCTTAGGGATGCTCAGCTGGGAGGACATGAGCCCAGGGCTGCTGGAGCCACCTGTCAGGAGAAAACCTGATTGAGAGTAAAGTCAACATGGTGGATGCAGGGCTGAGAGGTGAAGAGGGACACCATGTGAGCCCCTGGATCTAACCGTGCCTGAATCCACTCCTAGACTTCCTGGCATGTGAGTCAATCCATTCCTTAGGATAGGGTTTCTAACCCTTGTGTTGGAGGAGTCCTGGCATCGAGGAAGAAGGAAGGTAGGAAGGAAGGATGACTATTTAAGAACAGGCATCTGAGGTAACCCAAATCAGCTTCTTGGCCTTTTCTAGAAAATGCCTACAGACCCGGATTTGGGCCTCACCCCACCTAGAGGAATCTGTCCCTGGGGCTCCCAGCTCTGGCTTCATCTCCTCTCCAGTGCCCACCTGGCTGATAAACTCTGCAGTACAAACATAAATACCACGGAGTCAAAAACAAATGCTCACCTTACCTGGGTCCAGAAGAAGGGGGGCATGCACTTAGGGGTGAATTTCCTCACCCCACTTTCCTCTTTGGGAACTAAACTTTATTAGGCACCTGCTCATGCTGAGCCCTGTTACAAAGCTGACATACACGGTTTCATCGCCTCCTGCCACAGCCCAGCCAGGAGGGAGCATCATTTCTATTTCACAGACAAGGCAACAAGGCCTTGAGAGGCTGAGCCACTGGCCTCAAGTCCAGGAGCTGGAGCAGGTCTGTCCAATTCCAGAGCCCTGCCCGCAGCATGGCTGGGCACTCGGCAGATGCTAAATGAAGGCCTGCCCAGCAAATGCTGTGTGAGGCCACGTGAGCCTTCTGGGCAGCACCCTGCCCTTGGTTCTTTCCCCCTTCTGCCTGAAAGGCCCCCATTGGCAACCCCATCCTTTGTTTTTTTCAAAGAGATCAGTGTTAATCTGTGCTGGCTTTGCTCAGGGGACCAGCTGAGGCAGGACTCAAGGACAGGTGGGAAAAGGTGGCCCATTTCCACCATCCCAGCCTCATCCAGGAAAAAACCTGAAGACAGAGGCCTACCCTAGTGGGAGAGCAGGTTGGTCTCGGCTGGTCTGGGTGTTGGCTGAAGACGGCAGGACGGTGCTGGCCTCATCAGGCCCGAGGAGGGTGACAGTGATCCGGGTGGGTGGCAGGGCAGCTGTGGCCCCTCTCTGACCCTATCCTCTGAAGGAAGCTCGTGGGGGAGCCCCTGGTGTCCCAGACCCAGGCCAAGGCCGGCCCTGCCCCACACTCCCACCTCCCTCAAACCCCCAACTGCAGCATCACTGTTGGATCAGGTGGGAGGAGAGGGCTAGGGTCCTGGCTTGGAGGCTGGAGGGATCTGGACTTGAAGATGGCATCCTGCCCAAGGCAGAGTGAACAGTCCCCAACAGTCCCTGAACTTGAGCTGAGGTGGCTTAGGGCTATAGGGAGTGCTGAGAGGGTAGCCTCCAGGCAGATATCTGGCTTCCTGGGGCAAGAAGGAGCCTGGCAGGACCCCAGCCCACAGCACAGATTGGACACTTAGTTCTAGATCCTTCTTCAGGGGTGGCATGTGTCTTCTTTAACCCAAAGCTTCTTCCAGTTGCTTTTAGAGGCTGTTTGAGACCATCACTGTGTCTCTTGTAGCTAGAAAGTGTGAGTGCAGATGGGGGTGGGGAGCTAGGGCTCCTCCTCTTCACACTTGACCAACTTTTTCCAAGGGCATCTGCAGCCCCGAGAGATGCTCTGGGATAAAGAAGGCCTGTTTTCCAATAAGGACACTTGGAGAAAGCTGCCCACTCTAACCTCTTCACAGGCAGTCAAAAGGCATATGCCCACATTAAAGGCTCTGACAAGTCCTGCAGCTATGGATGCCTGTTCATATTGATTTAACCTGGTGTTTCCCTCCATAGGTACTTTTCGAGGGGAGCCTGAGTTATTCTCTCCGGAACACCTTCTAGGGCACACTGGGGGTAAAGAAATCCTTGTTAGATCTTCTGGAGCCCCCAAGAGACCAGGTCTGAGCTCCAGATGCTAGGGCCTAGGAGGGGTGGACTGTTAGTCATGTATTTCTTTGAGGACCTACATGAAGTCTGTTCTCAGCTCATTCAGGGTGTTGTGACCCTCAAGCTGTCAGGGGGCCTGTGCAGGAGACAGAAGGGAAGAGGGCAGAGGGACACTGTAGAGGCAGGATCCCCCCATTACCCACCATTTCGCAACTTGAGGGGAACAGGGAGGCAGCGGACCCTCTGACTTCCGGGCAGGAAAGGAGGGTGGCCTCAGGGGATCCAGGACAAGGCCCTGGCACTGTGTCCTGTGTTTGGGGTCCAGCTTGCCCCGGCTCTTCCCCCGGGTCCAGCCTCTAGGCGCGGCTGCCTCTCAGATGCCCACAGGGCGCAGCATCATGCGAGTGGCCCGCAGCGAGTAGCTGGGGCCCTGGAAGTAGTGCCAGCGGATGCCGTTGAGCTTGCGCACGTGGTGGCGAGCCGGGTAGTAGATGCCGTTGAGATTGGAGAGGCCGCAGGCGTCAAACCACCACCCTGGTGGAGGGAGAGCAAGATGCTTGGGGAGGGGCAGGGCCAGCCAGTGGGCTGAGGGCAGCCCCCCACCCCTGGGGACTAACCGGAGCTGCTGCCTCCTCCAGGAGGCCAGCTCGCAGGGGGAGATGGGGCCGAGTGGAATGGGCATGCGGGCAGCAGGGGGATCCCCAGACCCTCTGCTCAGCCTGCAGCCTCTGGAGGGTGGCACCTCGATGGCCCCCCCCAGCTGTTTTCCCCTAGCCCAGTCTCAGAGAAAGATCGGTGGTGCCTGTGTTAGGAAGAGGGGAGACACTGAGGGAACCTTAAGGACTTAGTGGGGAAAGGGTTGGGTGGTGGGGGGGAACAGCCAGGCCAGCATGCGAGTGGGTGAGACCCTGACCTGTACCCTCTTCCCGACAGCACCTGGCCAAATGCACGGGACCTGGGTGGGGAGGTAACGGGGGTGTCCAGCCAGGTGCGGGGCTTCAGCCCCCCACACCCACCTCCAGACAGCATCTGGGCACACTTGCAGAGGCAGTTGTCATTGTCTGCGTCACGGGTGCTGAAGTTGGTGCCTTGCAGGACCAGGCTGCTCTGGCGCCCTGCTGACCCGCTGTACCCACTCAGAGAAAGCCTGGAGGCCACCCGGAGGTGGTGATGGGAGACGGGTCCCGAGTTAGGTTGGGCTGGTTAAAGAACGCCCCCCCTCCCCAAGAGGCTTTGTTCAAAGCTAGGGGTTCCCTCCAGTTGTTCTGGGAGGGGGAGCCCCAGTCTAGGCTGCTTGGGTTGTCCCTGGCCCTGGCTTGCCCTCCCTGCCTCCTGCCTCCCAGGGGCAGAGTACTCGCCGTGTGCCAGGCCTCCCTCATCTCACTGAACCCACGTCTTGGACAGGACTGAGAAGGATCAAAATAATAATACTAATATTGAGGACGATGGCTAACATTTTTTTGAACACCTACTGTGTCCTGGGCATTCTGTGGCTTAGCTTCTGCTCTTGGCATCCTCACAACACCCTATTATTTCCATCCTACAGATGAAGAAACAGAGATCCCGAGAGCCAAGGGAGGCTGCCCCAGGCCTCAGAATGAAAGATGGCGAGAGCCAGGTCCCAGCCCAGGGTAGCCTGCCTTGGGAGGGTGTGCATTTTGCTCCCCAGCTGACCACCCTGCAACCCCAGCCCACCACCTCCAGGAAGCCTTTCCTGACCACACCAGCCCACATGGATCTGTGCCCCGGGGCACCCCCCAGCCCTGTGACTTGCACATCTGCAGCCAGTGGGGAGGGTTTCTATTTCTCTGCCAGGCTGTGAGACCCTGGTGGGCATGGCCAAGGCTGTGTGGTGATTACGACCATGAGCTCTGGGAATAGAATGCCTGGATTCACATCCCAGCCCTGCCACTCGCCAGCGGCATGACCATGGGCAGACTGCTTCACCTGCCAGCCGCAGTTTCTCCTTCTGTTAAAATGGTAGTGATAGTAATGTTACCCGTGACGACCCCGTTCGTTATTGTGATCCGAGGTCCTCGGGGTGTGAGGAGCACAGAGCGGTACAGGCACACGGTAAATGCTCAGCACATTTAGCGCTTGTTAGCCATTGTCCCTGCGTTCCTGCCCTGGACGCACGGCCGCCATAGGCTCTTGCTCAGCCTGACGGGAGAGGGTGTTGGTTGCTTGTAGCCCTGGCAACTGAGGTGGGGACCTGGTTTGGGAAAAATTAAGAAGGTCCTATGGGTGGAGAAAAATGGACACCAGATGCAGCCAGGGCTGCTCTGGGCAGCTCTGGTTCCCCCAGGGAGGGCCTGGGAGGTGCTGCTGGTAGGATCAAGAGGGAATGTGGGCCCTGGGCATGTGACCTGGCTCAGTCCCTGCACCTCCCACCATGGGCTCTGCATGTCTGTGCCCTACCTGTGAAGCCCTAACTGTGCCCTTAAATGTGTAGCCTGGGGCTTGCGTGACTGGTGTCACAACGCCCCTTCAAAGGAGCCCATCTCTGTTAATGCTCTATGTGCGGTATCTCATTTGAGCTTCATAACACGTTGAATAAGGTAGGTACACCTAGGGCACCCATTTTACAGATGAGAAGGTGGAGGCACTTCTTCAGGGTTGCTCAGGGAGATAAGGATGGAGTCAGGACTTAAGCCTTGGCTTTGGTGGCTTAAATAGGAGTCAGCAGGGTGTTGTGGTGACACACTGGTCAGCTTGAGGAGTAGAGAGGGCATCCAGCTTAGCCCTGCCTAGCCCAGACCCAGGGCATGGTTCATTCAGCTCTGAAGCTTGCAGTTTAAGGAGGACTATTATCAGATTGGGGTGGGTCGCATAAGGAGGATGTCAGGACAACTTAGCTGGATGATCCAGGGGCATTTAATAAGAAGAGAGAGGGGTGGGGCACTCACTGAAAAGCTCCCCAAGATGGAATTAGACATAAAGTATAGGAGGACAGAGAGCCACCAGTGATTCCTTTGGAGGAAGTGACCTTTCTGTCAGTGGAGGCATTCCAGCCTGGCTGGATGATGACTATGGCTGTGGAGGAGATTCTAGCATCATGGGAAGACCCAGATGACAGGTGAGGTCCTTTGCAGACCTGTGAGTATGAGTCTATGATTTTAGTTCTATCCTGTTCAAAGATAGCCAGGACCTAGTCTTCTCTCGGAGAACCTTGAGTTTCTCAGAAAGGCAACATCATGTAGTGGAGAAACACCCTGAGTTTTGGTAGCAGAGAGATCTGAGTTCAAGTCCAAGCTCTACCTAACTTGTAACTTTGGGCAGGGGACTTAAGCTATGTGCCTGCTTTCACATCCCTAAAGCAGGTACAGCAGTGCTTACCTCAGAGTGTTGTAGGAGGATTAAATGGAGTAATATGCCGGGAACATAGTAGGTGCTCAATAAATGCTCTTTTCTTTTCCTAAACAGAGCCAAGAACCAAGCCAAGGGAGGTGTGGGAGACCTTGATGATTTTACATTATACTCCTATTTAAGCCCATCCTGCCATTAAAGAAGCAGAGGTACAAAGAAGCCAGAACCTTGACTTGCCCAAGTTCACAAAGCAAGCTGGAACAGAGCCAGAATTAGCTCAGGTCCCCTGATTCCCTGTCCAGGGACATTTCCACCTCACCCCACAGCACGGGACAGCCCGGACTCCCCGCTCTGGGCCTCAGTAATATGGCTGACTCAGGGTGACTGACCTTAGAAGGCCCTTTCCTGCTCCTGGGCCGGCAACGTCAGCGACATGCTCTCCACCCCACCCAGCGGCTAGGACGTGCTGAGTGTTAACCAGCCGCCTCCAGATCCCGTGACGTGTGCCCAAATGGGGGACAGATGGTAGCAACAGGAGACGCCCAGGGACTGACCCCTGGTACAGACTCTACAGCCACTAGCCCGGGACCCTGGCCCGCCCACCAGCCTGGGCCCCGAGCCCACCTGTACAGCTGCCCCTCACTGCCCAGCTGGAAATGCTCATACTGGGCATAGGCCTCGTTGCCCTCCCAGTCTTGCAGCTCCACGCGCAGAGAGTAGGCTGCCCTGCTGGTGAGCTGGTGCACCACCTCATTGCCCAGCCAGTGCTCCCCTGCCAGGTCGCCGAAGCCCTGCGGAGAGTGAAGGGTAGGGGTGGGTTTTATGCTGCGATGGGAGGCTGCCCCCCTGGCTGAAGAGCCGGGCTGGGCCAGGCTCCAGGGCCACTTAATCCAAAACCACGTTGCCTAATGATCAAGTCCACAAAGTACAGAGTGGGCAGGCCTAGGGATGGGAGTTCTCCACCTCCTAGAGCAAAAAGACTAAGATTTTTGTAAATGTAAAATTCTGTTGAAAATAATTGAAATCACATTTCCATGGAGTTTAAGAACAAGCAAAATGAATCTGTGGTGATAGAAGTCAGAATAGCAACTCCCTTTGGGAGGAGTATTGACCGGGACACACGGAGGCACAGGGGGGCATGGGGGGGCACGGGGGGCTTCTGTGGTGCCGGCAGCATTGTAGATATACCTAGCTTTGAATGGTGGTCATGTGGGTGAATACGTATGTAAAAATCCACTGAGTATCTTACGCCTGAGATCTGTGCACTTACCGGCATGCCTGTCGAACCTCAATAAAAAATTAAAGATTTTAATAAACTGCATGAACTGTAGAGCAAACCTTAGTCAGTGACATGGCAGCTGCTGCGAGATTTCAGCGACATAGAAATGCAAAGCTAAGCACGTTAGGTGTCACCAGTGTCCCAGGGTGAGGAGAAACCAGTGCCCTGGGCCAGAGCAACAATTCAGCACCAAGGACAGGGGCACACCTAAGCCCCACTCCCCATTTAGCCACGTGGAGCTGCTGATCAGCCTAATGATTAATATTCAGTGCCCTTGTGTATTTCTGCGTCTGAATATCCTATTTCTTTTTGCCGTTTCAATAATTGTTTAAAACCCAACTGGCTCAAGAACACTCCTATCTTAATTTGGTATTTATTTTTAAGTATTTATCAAATGAACAGTAAGCGGACACAACTAATGATATTGTTGCATTTCCGTGTATCCTTTTCTATTTCTTTTGCTTGTGGAAACTTTAAGAGCTTTTAAGTCAGCTTGCCAAAAATCCTTTATTCAAAATTTAATTAAGAAATTGGAAGACAATCTGGCACCATGTCTCATCTTGTAAAATGTGTGGGGTCTTTGAGCCAGCAATTCCATGTTAAAGAATCTCTCCTGCAAATGTGATTATATTATTGTGTGCAAAGACAAGGACATTCATTTAAGCAATGCAGCCGGGGTGGGCAGGGGAGATTACTTTCTTTCTGTTCCTTTTTTTTTTTTGTATTCTTAAAAAAAATTGTTAAGCAATATGCATATATAATCTTTCCACAAATAAAAAAATAAGGTTAAACTTTTATTCTTAGGATATATGTCAGAACTTGCAAAAAAGAAGATTCAATTTCTGATGATGGAGTCCCTGACAGTGAATGTGCACTGGGAAAATCTGTTTGAAGGTGGTTGGTTTTAGGTGGGTTGATTTTTTTTTTTTCTGGGAAGGGTTGAGGGCGATCCACCTGCGCCAGGTTTCAGGGCGGAAAAGCCCGTTCCCAGGGCAACAGTGTTACCTGTTTGTAATCTCTCCAGTTCCGCTGGAAATTCACACTGCCATTCTCACGGCGCTGGATGAGAGTCCATCCGCCTCCATTGGCCTCCATGTCACAGAACACCTGGAAGGAGTTGGGTGGTTGGGGGGGGAGGGAATTGGAGGCCCCCGGAAGCTGGCGGAAGCAGGTCAGGGCTGGTCCAATTTTGATTTGGCTTACATTCTCACAGAGCAACAAGTGAGCCTGGAGGTAGAGGGCATCAGAAATACCCAGGTTCACATTTCCCAGCTATTGTCATCATTTTTCTAAAGTCGTGGGAAGTGATACGCCCTCAGAGCCTTCCTTTCCTCACTCATAAGATGCAAGTGTTAAAACCTTAACCACTTTGTGCCTCAGTTTCTCATCTGCAAGTTGGCTTGATGTGAGAACTGTGTAAGCTGAGCCATGTAAAGAACAGAGGCTGGGCATACTGGGAACTCAGTAAGTGGAGGCTTTTCCCTTGCTGTTATTGTGAGGTTGTTGTAAGGATTAAATGCCAAGAGGCGTAACACGCTTGGCACACAGCGTAGACTCGGGAATTGTTATTACGTTTGGCAGACAAATGTTTTCTGAGCACCTGCTATATACCAAGCTCCATTCAAGGCATGGGGGATGCCAATATGGATAAGACAGAAAGGGTCTTTCTCTCAAAGTGCTCACCATCCATCATAATCTCTTCTTTCAGCCTAATCTTTGTTCACATATTATTTTTCCAGCCAGTTCAGTACGTGTTCAGTGTTCAGTGTGGACACACTTGGTCCCTGGTCCCATACTAGATGACAGAGACAATTCAGAGATAAAGCAACCCGTAGGGCTGGCTTGGTCTGGAGGAGGCTATGATAGAGCAGGCAGATTATTGATTATGAACATTTGGGTTGCTACAAGGAGAGCTCCTAAGAAGGAGTCACTGGGCAACCCTGGCAGGCTTCCCAGAGGAGGTAGCATGAGAACAGGGCCTTGGCATGTGCCTGACAGACCAACAAGGGGAATGGCACCTCCAGTGGAGGAAGCAGCTCTGAGAAGGTAAAGGCCAGCTCAGGGAGAGAAGACAGGGACATCTGCTGTGAAAGTGGCAGAGGGTGCAGGCAGGGAAACTGAGGCCCAGAGAGGAGAAGGGACTTGCTCAAGGCAAGTGAGACTGAAGTAAAGCTAAGGTGTGAGCCCAGAACTCTGGCCTCCCAGGATTCTACCATAGCTGAATTGACTTAATTTCATGTAGAATATTTACTTAAAAAGTCGTGTCCTTTTAACACTTGCTTTTATTCAGATCATTATAAAAATAAATATAACAAAAAGGTGAAATTCTAGGTAAAAATCGAGGGCCCAAACTCTGTGTCAAAAGAGGAGTTGAGCAGGCGTGTGTATGAAGTGTTAAAGATAGTCTGGAGACAAACTGATAGGTATATTCATAGGAATTCAAAGGAAATCGCACAGGGAATCTGGAAGTGTGAAGACTGGCTAGTTGTTCTCCATACTCTTTCACTGCTGGGCCTGGCCCCCAAGCCCTCCCTCCTGATAGCCACCCTTTCCCTTGACCCCTCCTCCATCCATCTGATAACTGGACCTCAAAGCCTAGGGCAACCTTGGAAACACTCACTGAAGATGGTGGGTTCTCTATCAGCCCTGGTCCCTAATTTCCCACGTGGAGCAGAGACCCCACACCTGCATTTGACTGGACTATATGTAAATTAGAAAGAAACTTCTTTGCGTTAAGCCCCTGAGTATTCCGGGTTGATGGGCTGAATCAGCTAGCATTATCTTAAGCAACGCAGGACTATTTTCTGCCCTTCCAACTGAAAACAGCTCTGGAGAAGATGCAGGAGAAGGATGCATTTCCAGCTCTGGGGACTTCTGCTTTACCCCCACATTCTGACCTCTCACTGGAGGGGGGCTGCAGACAGTAGGGTCATCCCACCTTCTCTGGGGTATCTCAGATGTTGGACAAGGCCTGAAGCTGATGGGAGGTGGCCTGCCTTGGCTCAACACCCTTGGATAGCCTCCGCCCCCAGGCGGTCCCCTAACCTTCCTGGGTTCCGTCATATTGGCCACATGGATGGTGTAGATGCCACTGGCATTGGCCCCGAAGCGCTGGATCTCTGCACAGTCCTGGAACACGTGCTCAGCTGCTCTCACAGAGGCTGCAATGGGACAAGGCAAAAGCAATCGGAGGTAAGCTAAGGAGAGAGGGAAGGGGCCAGGTGGGTACTACTTCCTGCCAGCTTCCGGGTTGGGAGGTGCTGGGGACAGGGAGAGGTATCAGACCCGTACAGAGGACCGTGCAGTGAGAGGAAGTAGTGGTGGAGGCCAGGGAGGGAAATGACCCGCCACCCACGAAAGCAGAGCTGAGGCCAGAGCTGCAGCTGTCTGATGAC
This sequence comes from Callorhinus ursinus, assembly GCF_003265705.2. Classification (NCBI taxonomy): domain Eukaryota; kingdom Metazoa; phylum Chordata; class Mammalia; order Carnivora; family Otariidae; genus Callorhinus; species Callorhinus ursinus. Next base: position 14,819,315 of record NW_027397100.1, read on the forward strand.
CTTGACTAGAGTAGGACAAGGCTGGCACAGGCAGGGTCACCAAGGAAGGAGAGATGAGGCTGAGTTTCAGCAGGGGGCCAGGTCAGCCCTGCAGGCCAGGATGAGGAGCCCGGGCTGTGCCGAGGAAGAGCGCTCTGGCCAGAGTGTGGAACAGGGACTGGAGGGGATGAGACTCAAAGCAGGGAGGCCACGGGCGAGGCTGCTAGAGTCCTCCAGGAGAGGTAAGTGGAGTCTGAACTCCAAGGAGGTCCTTCCCCCTTTCCTAGATCAGGAAACTACAGCCCAAGAGTAAGGTAACTGGCTCAAGGGCACACAGCTGAGGGCACAGGCAGAGCCTTCCTGCTCTCCAGGTCATACGAAGGAGTCCCTAGAGCCTTGGGCTGGAGGCACAACTCCACAGTGCCCTTCTCTGCTGACAGTGGGGCAGGGGGACAGGGCGTTTGGGGCAAAGGGTGCCTGAGGCGAGGTGCCCTTCCCAGACGAGCGAACAGACATTGGGTCACAGTTGGAGACTGGGCTAGCGGTGAGCCTGTGGGGAGAGGCCTTTGGCCTGGGCCTGCATCTGAGGCTGAGCTACAATACACCCACACATGGGACTCATTTAGGCGGCTTCCCTGCCAGGGCTACGCACAAGCCTGTGATGGGTTCGGGTCACTCCATATCTCACGGTTTGGAAGGTATCCACTTCTCCTGCCTGTGGCTTCCTTGGGGCCTCAAATCCCTCAAACCCAGCAGGGCCTGCCCGATTTAGACAGAGCCCTGGTGCCATCCTTTGGCACCATAGTGCCTGGAACCCATCACTATTGCTTGATTCCTTGTGCCTTAAAGCTTCCCAGCCTCCTGCTATGGCGATCCAGCAGGGGTAGAAACCCCTTCTGAGGTCTTTCTCTCACCCAGCCATTCTCCACTGCCTGGCTCCAATTGAGTTTCCTAAAACATAGTCCCACTGGGTGCAAAACCCTCGTGTGGCTCCTGATTATCCTCAGGTTCATATTCTCTCTCCTCAGCACAGCCTTTTAGGCCTTCAGTGGCCTGGTAATTTCAAGAACACTGTTGGCACATAGTGGCACAGAGTAGGTACTCAACAATATGCATTTCCTCCTTCTTCCCTTAGAGACCCAGAGATGGGCAGATGGGTATTTTTGCAAGACTACGCTGTTCACGGCAGCATCTCCAGCACCCGGCACTGGGCCTGGCACACAGTGGGTGCGCAATAAGGGTTTTGCTGACTGCGTGATTGAAGCCAAAACCAGCAATGCCTTGGCCACCCCAAGTGACCCCATCAGAAGGAGTCAGTGAGAGCTGGGGTGGGGGGGAACCCAGGCATTGTTCTCCCTTCTTAGAAGCTAGGGCCAGAGATGTCTCCTCACTCCTGTTTGGCCCTCCTGGGCTTAGGGACAAGGGCGACAGGGTGACAGAAGTCCTTGGGGAACAGTGAGTCCAACCTCTCCATTCTATAGATAGGGAAACTGAGGCCGGGGGGAGGGGTGGGGGCAAGTCTGAGCAAGTGAGGATGGAGGGTGGATCCTGGAACCCAAACCTGGCAGTCCGGGCTGGCAAATAAACCTTCTTATTAGCTTCCCTTCCGTTAAACAGATGGGGAAACTGAGGCCAAGAGAGGGACAGGGACCTGCCCAAGGTCACTCATGGAGTCAGGGCGTAAGAGTCTGGATTGGTTCCTCCTGGGACTCTCCTCCTCACCATTATTGTTTGCTGTTATTTCTGTTTCACAGGGGCTGGGAGAGGGTGCGGGCCTCCCCCCCCCCCCCCCCCCGCCCGCAGTGGCTTCCGCCCCCCCACCCCCCACCCCAGCGAGCAGCGAGTCGCGAGCCGCGTGCCGCGAGGGGGTAAGCAGGGTCTCCCTCCCCTCTCCTGCCCTGCTCCCGCACCGCGCCGGGCGCACCGCTCGCTCACCGGGGCCCTGGGCCACGACGCGCACGAGGCGCTGCACCGACTCCAGCAGCCGGCGCTGCTCCCGCTGCACGAGACTGGAGTTGCCGCTGGCGGCGCGCAGGCTGCGCTCTAGACCGGCGAGGGCGCCGCTCTGGCGGCCCAGCAGACGCCGCAGCCGCTCCTTCTCGCCGCGGAGAGAAGCCAGCTCCGCCTGCTGCTGCGTCTCCAGGGCCTGCACCCGTGTCTCCAGCGCGCTGCGGGGCGGGGGCGCACGCGCGTCAGCCGGCGGTCCCCACCACGCAGCCACACTCGCGCGCTTGCCCCTGGGGCCCCCGAGCGGGGGGGAGGGGGGGCACTCCGCGGACCAGATCCGCACCGAGGCCCAGAGAGGTCGAGCGTCCTGCCCTGGGTTACACAGCTGTGCCCACCGATGGCAGAGAGTGAGGAGGGGAGGAAAGAGAGACCCCGCCCTGGAAGAAGATGGATTGGGGTCCATAGAAGAAGGAGGTGCGGGTGGGAGGACATGTCAGCAACCAGGTCGTGGTTACCAAATTCCCAGTATGCCTGCCCTTTGACCTAGCAGGCGGCTCTCCGGAGATAACCTCCCGGGAGCCGGCGTGAGAGTGCCCCTGGGGGGATTGGTTCTGCTAGAGAGAAAGGAAACAGCCTAAATGTCCAACAGCCGGAGCTGGCCGAGGCTGTTTTCTTTCCGTGTCCCTGGAAATGTTCTGGAGCCGCAAGAGGAAGGAGGCAGAGCGCATCTGCACGCAATTGGCAAGACGCCCAGGACGTGGAGTGAACTGCGCCCGCACATCGGTGCCTCTAGTCCGGTCCCACGTGTGGGAAGACAGAACAAGAGAAAGAAGAAAGGTATTAATGGAAATGGAGAGGGAAGCCGGTGAACTGCTAGGAAAAGGCACGGAAAGACACGTGGAAGGACACGGCGGTGCCTGCGCTCAGTAGAGAAAGTGAAAGACAGCTGGCTAAGTGCTGTTCCCCCTACGGAGCCGGTTCCGGAGGAGGAGGGCGATGGGGAGGGAGGAAGATGGAGGCGGCTGGGGGGAACCCACTTTCCCTTTCGTTTTATAGGTCCTTGTTGTCTGGTGATATAATAAACATGGAGCATATTTGTCATGAGTTTTTTAAAAAAAGTTTTCGAAAAAGCGGAAAGTTCTAAAACTCAACCCTTACACTTGTGGCATTTTATCCTGGTTTGCTCCCGTGTGTGTGCAATGGGGGATGGGGACATTATTAGGGGCTTCTCGTTGAACAGGAGTAAAAGACAGGAAACAACCTTAATACACATTAATTGGGGACTGGGGATATAAGTGTGGGCACAGCCAGAGGGTGGAACATGATGCAGTTAGAGAAAAGAATGGGCAAGTGTGTCATGCAATTATAGAACAGTTTCTTGGAAAAAAGAGGTGCAGAAGAGCCGTAAGCTCCATTTGGGTTCAAGAAGGGCAACAAAAAGACTATGCACACATATTTGTTTACAGATTCATAGGAAAACCTCAAATGTCAGCTTATAGAATGTATGCTGTGGGATAGGGATTTTTATCTATGTGTTCACTTCTGTCACCCCAGTTTCTAGAACAGTGTCTGACCTGTGGTAAGAGCTCAAAAAACAATTGTTGGTTGAATGAATGGAAGAGGCCAAGACACTAGGAAGAGGGCTTACCTCTGCTGTGGGTGGGTGGGTGGCTGAGGGATAGAGTAGGAGGGAGACAGTCTCCTATCTATGAGGTTATGCCAACCCATTCTCCAGACTAGAACAACGAGTCTAGCCAGGGCAGAAGGAATTTCCCCTGAGCCCCGAGTTCTGCTGCAGGAAGAGAAAAAATTGGGGCACACTCGGATTCTAGAATTTTAGCGATCTCCATGGGCCAAGCGCTTATTGATGACATCCTCCATCTTCACTGACTCCTAGGCACCTGCTGCCAATTCAGACAGTCCCAGTGCCTGCCCTCCCCCGCCTCGGGTGGGAGCATAAGAATTAGAAGGTGGACAAACTATCATTAGCTACACGCAGATCAGAGGGAGCTGGACGGGCCTGATGGCCTTATCTTGACTCAGCATTTGAGCAACAATAACATCTCCCCCTGTACACGGGCCCGTGGCCGCTTCGGTGGGTGGGTGTTGCCTCCTCCAGCATCCTGACCTTGACAGTTTTTCTCCACTCAGCTCGAAACCAAGATGAAATCAGCCTCAGATGTCCATTTCTCTACCTTATCTGTACCCCATGACTTTTTTATTCTTTGTAATTTGCAGGGTGTTCCCCTCAAGTGTATTTGCTTACAAATGGCTCGACTCTCTGCCGGTGAAGACGAGAAGCTGGCAGTGTGGCTGCTTCTGGGAAGGGGAATCAATGGATAAGATCAGATTTACTTATTTACAAACAAGTAAATCAAACAAAAATTTACAGGGTGAATTGTACAGCATATAAACTGTAGCTCAATAAAGCTGTTAAACATTTATAAAATAAAGAAACAAAGGGGGGGGGCGCCTGGGTGGCTCAGTCGTTAAGCGTCTGTCTTCGGCTCAGGTCATGATCCCGGGGTCCTGGGATCGAGCCCCGCATCGGGCTCCCTGCTCAGCGGGAAGACTGCTTCTCCCTCTCCCACTCCCCCTGCTTGTGTTCCCTCTCTCGCTGTGTGTCTCTCTGTCAAATAAATAAAATCAAAAAAAAAAAAGAAGGAAAAGAAAAGAAAGAAAGGAAGGAAAGAAGAAGGAAAGGAAAAAGAAAGAACCGAGAAAGAATTGGGGTGTCCTGAGCCCCCGGGGAAATATCTGTCTCCTGTCTCCACCCAGGGGTGCCTGTCTGGCCCCCAGCCCCACCCCAGGGCCCAGCTTCGCTCCCAGCTTGAGTCTGGGACCAAGCTCTGATTTCAGTCCTTACGCCAGCTCTGGCTGCACCTGAGCCCCCCAAATGGTTCCCCCGCAGCTCCGGCCCCAGGCCCCATCCCCGGTACCAGCCCCAAGTCTAGTTTCTGACCCTGGCCCCAGCCCCAGCCCAACCCTGGCTCTGCTGCCCCACCCCCCCGGGTCCCACCTGCCTTGGGTCCCAGGCTGGCCCTCACCCCCAGCCCTGGCCCAGTGCCAGGGTGCCAGTGCCCACCTGTTGCGGCCCTGCAGCCTGTGGAGCTCATGGCCCTGCAGTAGTAGCTGTTTCTCCAGCTTGTTGGTGGACAGAGAGGTCTCCAGCAGCTGGATCTCCATTCGGGATGTCTGGTTCAGGACCTGTCCCAGCAAACAGGAAGGGGAAGGGGGCGACGCAGACCCTGCAGGAGCCCCGCTCAGCAGCCGCCCACCCGTCCAGAGGCTCTGCCATTCCAGCAGCGTGCTGACCTATTTCCCTCCTCCCAGCAGTTAGTTCCTATAGTCGTCCATTCATGCCTTTACGCACCCACTCACAGGCCCTAGCTGAGTTTATGATCTGCTTCTTGACAGCAGTTCCATTTCTCCTGTTGCTCAGGCCCCAGGAGGAGTCCCCCTTGACCACCCCCTCCCGCCCCAATCCAATCTACCAGCAGGTCCTGTCAGATCCAGCTTCGATATGGGCACCTGACCACCCTCCCCTACTCCATGGCCCCCACTCTTGGCCTCTGTCATCTCTTGCCTTGTGTCCTGTGCCACCCTCCTTACAGGGCTCCCTGTCCCCACCCTTGTTCCCGACACTCCTTCCTCTGCTGAGCAGTCCAAGGCAGCCTTTTAAACTGTGGCCCATCTGCTCAGAATCTTCCTGTGGCTCCCACTGCACGCAATGGAAAAGTCGCCGTCCTCACCATGGCCTGCAGCGCCCTGTGATGTCCTCTGCCCACATTGTCTCTGGGATCCCTTGCTCACCCCTCGCCCCCTGCTCTCTCTCTGGCTACACCGACCTCCTGGATGTTCCTGGAGCTTGCCAGCGCCGTCCCGCTGCTGGGCCTTTGCCCATGCTGTTCTCCTTGTTCCGGAAGGCCCTCCTGGTGAGCCTGGCTCGGACCCTACCTTCTCTGCAGGGCCCTCCCGGCCTCCCTGTCCAAACTTGCAAGCCATCCCTTCACCGCTCCTAGCACACACTCCCTCCCTCCTGTCTGTGCCTTTTTCTCCTGAGACCCTCACCCTCTCACATGTGCAGGTTATTTATCCTGTTCGCTCTCCTGGCGGTCATTAGAAAGGAAGATGCACAAGCATGGGGGGTGCATGTGTGTTTCATTTACTGCTCTGAACTAGAACCAGGAACCTCCCGTGGTGCCTGGCACATCGTAGGGTTTCAACAGACACGTGCCTATTTGTCGTTCAATCTTCTTGTGCATTCATTTACTCACCCTCCTGTTTATCCATCCGTTCCCTCCCCGCCCCCTTCAGTTGCCCCTGTCTCAGAATTGCTGGCCCCGTGAGGTTGAAGGATTTCTGTATGATCCATCTTTCCCTAGAGCCCTCGGAACCTCCTGAGCACTGCTCCCCCTTCTCATCCCAGTGCCCAGCACAGATCCAGAGTCACTGGAGTCACAGAGACAGGAGAACCAGGCCCCGGGCCCACCCCCAGGGGCATGGCCTGGTGGTCAGAGTGTTCTGTGACAGGGTCATCAGGGAAGGGCCCCAGGGTGCTACAGGCCCAGACTTTACCCAGGAACAGAGGTCAAGGCTGGCCACAGCCCTTCCCCTTTCCCTCCCTGCCAGTGCCACCTGCTTGGCCTCCATACCTGAGCCTCCACGTCAGTCAGCTTGCGGGTCTGGGCAGTGGTCTGGTTCAAGAGGCTGGTGCCTAGCTCCAGCATGGTGGCCGTCTGGTTCTGGACCATGTGCTGTTGGACCTGTGCCAGCTCTGATCTCAAGTTCATCTGGATGTACCTTTCTAGCTGTGGGGAGACCGTGGGCTGGGGTCACGGGTAGGGGCTGGAGGAAGGCTCCTGTCCCTTCCTGTGTCTTCATGAAGGACATAGAGCAACGAGCACAGGCCTCCCTGCCAGGCCAGGCCACCATTACCTCTCACCTGGACTATTCCAGTAGCTTCCTCCCTGGCTTCTCTGCCTCCATCCTTGTCCCATGCACAATCCATCCTCCACTCAACAGCCAGAGGGATCTTGTTAAACCTAAGTTAAATCGAATTTGTCCTCTGCTAGAAAGAAACCCTCCCAGAATTCCTACCTTAGAGGAAAAACCAAAGTCTTTCCTCCATGACCTGGCCTTCTGTTCCCACTCTGATTTCTTCTCCCAGTCCTCTCCCACACTCTGCTCCAGAAGCACTGGCCTCTGTGACATCCCTCCAACACAGCAAGCATACACCTACCTCAGGGCCTTTGCACATGCTGTTCCCTCTGCCTGGAAACTCCCTCCTCCCCACCCCCATCTACATGGCTCACTCCCTCGTGTCATTTCAGGTCTCTTCCTACCACTTATCACTCCCTAACTTTGTTTTACATATTCATCTGTCTATTGTCCGTTTTACCATTAGCACCTCAATTCCATGAAGACAGAGACTGAGTCTTACCCCTTTATCTCTGTATCTAGCACAATGCTTAGTGCCCAGTGGGTACTCAATACATATGTGTTCAATGAATTGTTGGAAAAGGGGGGAGCAGCGAGGGTCGGAGAATAGCCCCCAGTGTCATGCCCATTACAAGAGTTTGCAGGTCTATCCACCCAGCTGGACTTTCTATTTTCCGTTCCCCTCCATCCGCCAAGTGGGCCTAACAGGACAGTCTCCAAGGGTTCTCTCAGCTCAGATGTTCTGGGATCCCACGAGCTAACATTCATATCTTTGACAGGGTTGCTCTTTCCCAAGAGCAGTTGAAGCTGGTCTGGCATGAGACCAAGATCAAGCTGCAAAGGTGAACAGTGTGTTCTCAGGGCTCAGTGCCTGCAGGCAGAGAGCCGGTGCCCCTCCCCCGCTCCCTCTCCATTCTGTGCACATGCTGGCCTCCGGCCATTACCCCTACCCCCTGGCCCTGGCTCCTTCCGTTGCCCTCTTGCTCAGTCTTCCCGGAGGTCGGACAGACAGGGCAGCTCCCAGGGTCCCTGGGAAGACTGGTGCTCCCCAGGGAGAGGTGGTGACCTTGGCTGGGGGGCCAGGCTCTGGCTGTTTCCTCCTTGGTCTCTTCTCCCTTTTGCCATCTTTTTTTTTTTTTTTTTTAAGATTTATTTATTTTGGAGAGAGAGAGCACAAGCTGGTGGGGCGGAGGCAGAGGGAGAGAGAATCTCAAGCGGACTCTGTGTGGAGCCTGACATGGGGCTCGAGGTGAGGGCTCCATCTCAGGACCCTGAGATCATGATCTGAGCCGAAACCAACAGTCAGAGTTTAATGGATTGTGCCACCTGGGCACCCCTCCCCTCTTCTGTCTTAAGAGTCAGCTCCCATCCCTTCTTCCCACTCCTGCTTTTCAAGGAGTGCGTGCCCATGTAGTGCAACATCAGATCCCGGAGGGGGCCCACGTGGGTGGTGCTGGTATTGACTACAGCAGTGGTTCTCGAAGTGTGTACCCTGCAGCAGCATCACTGGGGAGCTTGTTAAAAATGCAGATTTCTAAGTCCCACCCCAGACCTACTGAATCAGAAATTCTGGGGTGGCGCCCCGCCATCCAGGTGAATCTGATGCTCGCTCAAGTGTGAGAACTCCTGGGGTGGCAGTCACAAAACGGACTGAGGACCAGGGAGACAGGCCCATTGGAGCTTCTCAAGTCTTTGTCATGGGGGTCTCTTCCTTCCTCCCTTGCACCATCAGCCCCCCGCACCGCTGTCCCCTGTAACACACAAACATGCTCCAGCTGCTCCCATCTAAAGACAAATTCTTGAGCCCACAGTCCCTCCAGCTGTGTCTGCAATTTCCCTGATCCCTCAACAGCAAAACTTCTTCAAGTTGCACTCCAGTTTCTCACCTGCATCCCCACCCTCGACTCTAAAAACATTAACCATATTATTATGGTGTACTGCGTGCATACAAAAAAGCATAAGGAAGGATATAATGAAGTCTGTGTATTTATCACGTTCAAGAAAAAAAATACAACACATACTGGAGTGTTTGGGCGGCTCAGTGGGTTGAGCGTCTGGCCCGACTCTTGGTTTTGGCTCAGGTTGTGATCTCAGGTTCAGGAGATCCGCCCCGGCCAAATCAGGCTCTGCACTCGCAGGGAGTCTACTTCTCCCTCGGCTCCTCCCCCTGTTCACTCTCAAATAAATAAATCTTTAAAAAATGTATATATAAACCATACTGTTGAATCCTGTGCTCCCTGGCCTGCCTTCCCTGTCCTGGGGAGCCTGTTCTCTCCTTAATTTGCCTGGTCATTGTCTCCTGGACAAGGAGGCTCGGGGACCCTTCCATGTCCTCTTATGCTCCCCCTCAGCAGCACTCAGTGCGGATGGCCACTCCCGAATTCTGGAAGCACTTCCCAGATGTTCCTTCTCCTGGTTGTTCTCCTACCTGTGGTCGCCCCCTCTGCCTCCTGCTTTACCAGGGTCCTACATGTCAGGGAACTCCTGGCCCAGGTCTGGGCCTTTGTCTCTCTGTACATTCTCTCCCTAGGTCAAGGGTCCTTAGTGGGGACCACAGGGTCTGCAAAGAGTATTCAGGGGGCCCATGAACTTGGGTGAGAAAAAACTCTTTTGTTTGCTAACCTATAAGTAAAGTTTGGCATTTCCTTCCATTATGAGTGTAGACCACAAACCATAGCACTATTAGCTGATCCTGCAACTTCATTACCAATAGAAATCACCGATATTTCCGTACCACAGTGCAAATGTTGTAGCATCTTTTTTTTTTAAGATTTTTTTTATGTATTCATTCAAGACACAGAGATACAGAGAGAGAGAGAGAGAGAGAGAGAGAGCATGAGCAGGGGGAGAAGCAGAGGGAGGGGGAGGAGAAGCAGACTCCCCACCGAGCAGGGAGCCTGATATGGGGCTCGATCCCAGGACCCTGGGATCATGACCTGAGCCGAAGGCAGACGCCCAAACATCTGAGCCACCCAGGCGCCCCATGTAGCATCTTTTTAAAAAAAGATTTTATTTATTTATTTGAGAGAGAGAGACCGCATGAGCGGTGGTGGGGGGGTGGTGACAGAGGGAGAAGGAGAAGAGAGACTCCCCGCTGAGCAGGGAACCCGACGGGAGGCTCCCTCCCAGGACTCTGAGATCATGACCAGAGCCAAAGTCAGGCGCTGAACCAACTGAGTCACCCAGGCGCCCCGTTACAGCATCTTAAATACTGGTTTTACTCATCATGACCTCAGAATGATGGACATTCTCAAACCCACCACTGGATAATGCTCCCACTAGAGCACAAATGTGACATTTACTATTTTGATTACAATGGGAGCATCGCTGGGTGTTCTTAGGCTTTTATTTTACACATTTAGAAGTGTTGCTCTGAAAACGAATTTATTAGCTTCACCCAGGACCAGATGCCAAAGCGTTCAGGGCCCCAAATGCATCAGGGGCCCTGCTGCAAGTGCTCCTGTCGGTCCTACGACTGTCACGTGCTGATAACACCGGGTCCGCCTCCCACCACACTCCTCCCCTCCACGTGCCACCCACTCGCCATCCCCACGTGGGTTTCCAACAAGCATCTCAGGCAAAAATATCCAATGTGGAACCCTTGGTTCCTCAGCACCCACTGCCCTGTCTCTGCATCCCCACCCCACTCCCCCTCACTCCCCCCATCTTTCCCATCTCAGCAAATGACCCCACACCCAGACCTCATCCTTGATGCTTCTCTTTTCCTCACCTGCTGCACTCAGTCCTCTAGGGAGTTCTGGCCACTACGATCCCAATGCAAGTTTCGAATCTGCTCCTTTCCCTGCACCCTGGGCCAGGCTCCTGTCATCCCCACGGGTTGGCTTCAGGTTCACTCCCCACCACGCCTCTGTCGGCTCCCTGGGCTTGCTAATGTGAGGCAGCCGGGGCGCCCCAGGGGGGATAGGGGAAGCGGAGCTATACGGAGGCTGCTCTCACCCTCTCCCGTGAGTCACAGATCTCCCGGAACCTGGTTTAAAATGCAGACTCCCAGGCCCTAAGCTTCATCTCCAGGCAGACAAATAGCAAGTTCAGTCCCAAGATGAGATTTTCTCACCCATCTCCCCCAAGCCTCTCATTGGCAGATGAACAAACTGAGGCCCAGAAGACTTGTGCAAGGTCACCACCTGGGGGGCTAGGTTCAATGACTCCTTGCCCAGGGACTTCTTCAGGTTTGCAGAGCTGGGCTGGGGACTCAGGGTAGCTCAGGGGTCATCTTAAGTGACAGGAGTTCCCTAAGTACCCGCATTGGTCCCCCACTTGTCCTGTGGCTGCAAGTGGCTGGGTGGCGCCCAGGCCACCCGCAGCTGGGGCCCATTCCGCAATTTGCCACACCCGCCCACCAGCATGGGTCCTGGGATGGGTAATTTGGGCCAGATGGGCCCATCTTGGCCATGCTGGGCTCTGGTGAGTAATGTTGGCCTGCGTGGTGGGGTCTGGGTCTGGTCCAGGGTTCAGGCGCAGGCTGGAAGGATGGGGGCAGGGTCCTAATGAAGGAGAGATGAGCCCAGGATGAGATCTGCCAATAGCACCCCTCCCCCACCACCATAAGATTGGACCTGTTCCTTCCCTGTCACCCTCATGCTGGCAGATTCTCAGGGTCGAGGTGGAGCACAGGGGTCTGACCTGCCATCACCTCTCCAGCCTGCAAGAGAAGCTGATCTTTGGCCTTGAGGCTACCAACCCTCTTCCCTTAGCCCTGGGTTTGAGTTTGTCATAGAGCCCTGGCTCTATGACACTCCGACTGTGGGCCTCTAGTAGTTGAGGGCTACATTTCTCTGAGCCTCACTTTATTGATCTGTATGACATGGGGACAGGAAACCTTGCTCCTTGTTGGGGAGGGAACAGCCGAAAAGGGCCTTGAAGGAAAAGAGAGGAGTTAGACACGCAGGGGCTGGGTGAGGAAGGAAGATATTCTGGACAGACCACAGATGAGGGTCTAAGGGATGAGCAGTCTCAGTGGCCAAGGAGATCCCCTCAAACCTGCTTTTCTCTCACATTATTTGTATTAAAAAGTCTACAACTGGAGAACGGATAAGCAACTGTCTACGGATAAGTAACCATCCATTCAGTAGATTCTACTCAGCAATGCCAAGGAAGGAGCTAATGGTGCATGCAACAAGGATGAATTATACAGAGTGAAGTAAGCCAGACTCAAAAGGCTACATACTGTAGGATTCCATTGACGTGACTTCTGGAAAAGTCAGAATCCATGGTGTTACCAGCGACTGGGGTCTGGGGTTGGGAATTGACTGCAAAGGGTCATAGGAGAACTTTCTGGCATGTTGGCAATGTTCTATATCATGACTGGGGTAACAATTGCATGACTGTATACATTTGTCATACTCAGAGAACCATATGTTAGAAGGGTGTACCTCACTGTGTGATCTGTACCTCAGTAAAACACACACCCACCGAAACAAGATTCTAAAAAATGTCCCGTATGAAACTATGTATTATAAGGATAAATATAGTTTCTCAAACGAATCCCTCACCCTCTGACTGTCATTTATGTAGCCACTCAGGAATTTCGTGAGCACCTATTATTGTGTGCCTGTACTAGGGACTAGGAAATCTGGAATGAACAAAATTGGCAAGTTTTCTGATTCCAGCGCATTTTCACTGAGCCATCGGTTATATTCCAGTAGTGATGAGTGCTCTGAAGGAGATGAGACAGGGCAGTGAGTGGGGTCGGGGGCGGGGGGGGGGCTTGGCCAGAGTGGCAGGGAAACCCCCTCACCGGAGGGGCCGCCTGAGCCAAGAGGCTTGCTAGCTGTGGCAAAGTCAGGAGGAAGGGAATTCTAGACAGAGGGAAAGGCAAATGCACAAGCCCTGAGGTGTGAGTGCGTCTGGCGCACTCAGAGAATCAGAGAAGAGGTCCATTACGGCCATCTGCCCTGCCTGTCTCTTCCTTGGAAAATGGTGCATGAGGTTCATATTTGGGAAAAGCGTTTTGTCAATGACAGATAAAAGCCAACGAGGAAAGAGTAGTTAGTGCTTTGTATCTGATGAGCCTGGGTTCGAATCAAAGCTCTCAACTTCGTGGCTGTAGGACCTTGGGCAGGTACCTCTACCTGTCTGGGAGTCTTCTCTAGAATGGGAGTAATCCTGGCTCCTATCTCTGGGTTGTAGGCAGGAGGAGGATTCCTGATGCAACCTACATCAAGGGCCTGGGGCGTGGTTACATAGTCAGCACATGACAAATTCCAGGATGGCTGTGTCATGGAGGACCAGGCGGCTGTTAAAAAGAAGGAGGTTGACCTTCATCGGAGGCTGATCTAAAAAGAGGTCTCTTGAGTGAAATAAGCAAGATGCAGAACATTTCCCACAGTGGGCCCACTCATCTCTAACTGAACCGCTCTTCCCATGGTGAGGAATATGGGCCACAGACTGCTACCGTGTGCAACCGGTGCCCATGACTTTGTCACCAGGACACATCCCAGATGTCCTCGTGTCTCACCACAGTGATTGCGGACATCCAGGGCATACTGTTTACACTCATCATGACCTCAAAATGATGGAAGGTACTAGATCGTTAGATTTAATGTATTAACACAGGAGCAATAGGGGACAGTATGACAAATCTGTTTAAAAAAGTATTTTGATAACTGTATCTCAAGGCAATGTGTTTCCTTTGTAAATCTATGCATTTAATTTTACATTTGAGAAAATCTTCTTCAGAGAGAGGGTCCAGGTCACAGCACCTTCTGCTCAAAAGCCTGCTGTGGTTCCCACGTTAACAGAGAAAACAGGAGAAATAGAGAAAACAAACTAGTTCCTCGTAAATTCCTTTCCAGGAGATAAAAAAAAAAAGCCTGTCCTTTGGAAACAGGCAAAACTGCCCCAAAGAGCAGGATCCAAACTGGGCTGCACTGGAGATGGGGGTGGGGGAATTAGGGTCAAGCCAGCCAGGCTGAACCCAGGCCCCAGGGTACAGGGTCGGGGGAGATTAGAGCCTGGCCTGACGACGAAGAGGAAAGCGGCCCCCCCATCAGGGACCCGAGCCCAGGCAGGAGGGATATGGAAGCTTGAAAGACCTGCATGCAGGGACCACACAGCCGGCCCTATTTCCCATATGGGGAAACTGAGGCCCCAATCAGGAAAGCACTTTGTAGGAGGCTGCACACAGGAGCTAGTGTAGCCATACCTGTGAAAATCTGAAAGAGAGAGCCAAGGAAGAGAGGCACTCTATGTGTCGGGTCCTCGAGGCCAGGCCCTCACACACCTAGTGCGTCAGAGACCTGCCTTCAGAGGCGCGGGCCACTGGGCAGAGCTTGGCCCACCCCTCAAGCAGGAGCAAGGCCTGCTACGGTCGCTGCCCTCTCCCCAGCGTCCTGCACAGATCCCGGCTCTCTCATCATCCCTATTTTACAGGTGAGGCAAAGAAGCACAGAGAAGATGAGCCTGTCGCCCATGTCACACCACTTTGGAGCGGCAGAAGCTGGCTTGGGACGCAGGCCTTCAGGCTCCAGGGAGCACACCCTTCACCACCCAGTGGGTGCCTGGAGGCTGCGAGACTCCAGGCTCCAAGGAGCCCACCACCTGGCCTGCACGCCTTGCATCATCGGTCCCTCACCGGGCCGGGACCCCCCGCTACGACAGTGGCACATCGTAGAAATATCCGAGTGAGGCTTTCATGGCTACATCATTACGTTTTAGCTTCTGCCCTTTCAGCTCTCTAGCTTGGGGGGACTGGCCACCATGTCCTGAGGACCCTCAAGCAGCCCTGCAGAGGGGCCCATCTGCAGTGGCGTGGAGGCCCCCCCCCCCACTGCAGGCCAGCACCCCCCCTGCCAGCCCTGGGAGTGGGCCACCCGGAGCCTGGTCGTCCAGCCCCAGGGGAGCCTCCAGAGGACCCTGGCCCCGGCTGGCCCTGTGAGTACAGCCACAGGAAGAAAACCCGTTATTAAGCTACTTGTCAAGCGCCTCCTGAATTGTGGACCCTCAGAGACTGAGAGATAGTAACTGTGTGTGGTTCTTTTAAGCTGCTCCGTATTTGGGGGGAATGTGTTGTGCCACAATAGACAAGGAGTGCGCTCCTTTTGTGGTGGTCACAGGGGTCAGACCCTCTTGCTCCCAGGGGCTGACCCCTTTGCTGGGTGCATCGCACCCCTGCCCCGCCGTCCCCATGACTCGGTTTCCTCATTTTTGCAATGAGGCGAAGTTTGTGGCTCTGAGCCCCATGGCCAAGGGTTGGCCCGTCCTCCTCTGCCTTGCTCCAGCCCCTTCCCATCCCGCTCTGGGCCCACACAGGCCCTGACCCTGCGGCTCTGAGCAGCCAGGCCCAGCCCTCCTGGCTGCTTTCCCCTCTGTTGCTCTTCTGCTGGGTCAGGGCTCAGAGAGCGCGGAGTGAGTGGGCAGGGGGCCAGGGGTGGAGCGTGTCAGGGACCAGCGGGCTGTTGTGCGGGGAGGCGTTGTGCGGCTTTCAGCTCGGCCCACAATTCCCGGCACAGGCTGGCCTTCTCCAAACTTCCCGCTGCAGCCCTGGGTCTAGCGGGGGCCTGGGGGGCTGAGTCAGGCACTGGTCCAGTCACAGCTTTGCCATTTCCTTTCTGTGCCGGTGATGGAGCGTCTCTGGGCCTCAGTGGCCTCATCAGAGAATGGGGCTCATTGTATCCTCTTGGCAGAGGTGCCAGGGGACTAAAGGAAGCCCGTGCTGGAATCTGCGCCCCAAGAGGGCTGAGTTTCTTCCATCTTGCTCCCTGGTGTAGCCCCGGGGCCTAGCGTGGCGCCTGGCACGTGGAGGGGCTCACCAATATTTGTCGAATATTTGTGGCCGTCCTGCTCTCTGAGCCTCGCCTCGTGTGAGATGCGTGTATGTGTGTGTGGATATGGGCTGCCTAGTATGTGTCCAGGTCAAAGAAGCCACAGGGAGAAGAGGAGGGGAGTGGGGAAAGGAGCGCAGGGGGAGGAGAAGCTGGGCCTGCATCTGCAGTCTGAACTTGGGGTGCTTCTCGGAAGATGGGAACAAGCTGCCAGGGCCTTTGGCCTCCTAAACCTCCACCATCCCTCTGTAGTCGTCTGTGTCTCAACCTGGATCTTGGAAGGTTTGTCTAAAATGGGGCCCTTTAGATGAGAAGAGTCCTCCTTATTCTCCCTTGTGCAGAGATTGAGAATTTAGCGGAGAGAAAGTGAAGAAGCACATTTCTCGTAATTGCTCACCTCGCTGCCACCTGAGTACCAGCCCTTACACAGAACGGGGTAGTGTGTCCCTTTTGCTTGGCAAATGTGTATTCAGCACATACTCTGTGCTGGGCACTGTTCTAGCCACTATGCTTACTAGATCTTTGTCGCACTCTCTGTGGTATCAGCCCATTCCACAGATGAGGCACAGCGTGGTTAAGCAACTTGTTCAAGGTCAGGCAGCTTATCATGGGCAAACCTGGGCTGTCTGGGAGCAGATCGGCCAGACCACACTTCTGCAGTGTCCTTGACTGAAGTGATCATTTGGCAGCACCCTCACCTGCCTCCCAACCCAACCAAGCCGAGCAGGTTCTAGACAGAGGGAGGCCTTGCTGGGGTACCTCGCCATGTGGCACCAGGCTTTCCTGTCAGCACAGCTCTGGTGTATAACTGTTCTTGTCTGATTCCCAGCAGCCTGGAGGAAAAGGGTGACTGTTCCCCACTAGACAAAGGAATAAGCAGAGGCCCGGAGAGGCTGAGCATTGCCTACAGCTGGTAAGTGAAGATTTGAATCTAATGGCTGAGCTCTCGCCACTCACCCATCTTGCATCTTTAGTGTCTGAGGCTGACCCTGAAAACAGGGTGACAGAGGTGGGATCAGGGTTAGGCAAGGTCCTGATGTCCATAGCCACTGCCCTTTGCAGAGCAACCGTCACTGGGCACAGGGCAGAAAAGTGGTTCCATCAGTTCCTGGCACCCAAGGTCCCTAAGAGCAGGGTCAGGCCTGGGGAGGTCTGGTCTGGCCCCTGATGAGCATTCTAGTCTCAGCTTGACCACATTTTCCTGGCTCTCCACGCTTCAGCCACAAGGAATGCTTTTCACTTCCTCCAAATCATCTTGTTCATTCTGCCCCAGGGCCTTTGCCCTTGCTATTCCCTGTGCCTGGAATGCTTTTCCTTTCCCTTCCTTGCCTGAGAACAGCCAATCTACCTTTTATTTATTTTTTATTTTTTTAAAATATTTTATTTATTTATTTTGACAGAGAGAGAGACAGCGAGAGAGGGAACACAAGCAGGGGGAGTGGGAGAGGGAGAAGCAGGCTTCCCGCCGAGCAGGGAGCCTGATGCGGGGCTCGATCCCAGGACGCAAGGATCATGACCTGAGCCGAAGGCAGACGTTCAACAACCGAGCCACCCAGGTGCCCCCAATCTACCTTTTAGAGTTCAGCTCTGTCCTTCCTCCTGGTGCCCTTCCTCCAACAGGGTCGGGTTGCCCCCCCCGCCCTGTTATCTACCCCTAGAACAGGCAAAGCCTTCCTCACAGAGTGTATCATGGTTGATCATTACACATGAGACATTACTAGGTTGGTGTCTCTCCCGCTGCTCCCAGAGGGGATCCCCGGCACAATGCCTAGCATTACAAGCTCTCAATAAACCTCCGTGGAAGGGGCGCTTGAGTGGATGGAGAAAGAAGGTACTCACCTGTGTGCGTGTGTGCGTGTGTGCTTGCGTGCAACCCCATAACTTAATAACTGTAAGGGCGCATTAATTTTTCACAAGGTTCAAGGTTCATGACCTGCAGTGTGTCGTGCTGCTATAGGGGAGGAGGCACAGGATGTCCCCGGCTGGGTGTCAGGAGCCTTGAGTTGTGATCCAACCCCTGCCACTGACCTCAGGGTGAATATAGTTGAGTCACTCCCCATGCCCAGGGGCAGTGTCCCCTTCTGTAAGATGGGGGGGCATAGAAAGGCAGTCCATGTGGTGGCTTACATGTGAGGTCTGGACCCAGCCCCTGCCTGGGTTCAAATCCACCTCCTTCACTTCCTAGCCACGTGAACTCTCTGGGCCTCGGTGTCCCCTTAATAAAAGGGGATCGTAACAGTCCTCACCGTTTAGGATGTTGTGAGGTTTAACGGATCGATGTTTGTGTGACATGTAGAGCAGGCGTGCCTAGCACAGAGGACGTCTGTGGGCATCCACCACAGCAGCAAACTCATCCCCAAAGAGAGGGGAAACCTCCCTGCTCTGAGGCACCAGGTGGGTGCCCAGACCTTGGCATTCACTGGTCATCTGGGCCTCGCGGCAAACCCAGGCATGAGCTTACCGCCCTCCCCAGTTTACAGCTGGAAAAACTGAAGCTCAGGCCTTTCCTACCTTCACAGAGTTACACATCTCACAGCTGTAAGGTTGAGTGGACAAAAGCGAACTGTAGAAAGATCTAGATCGTGCGACACCGTTTATATAGGAAACAAATATTATACATTGGTTAGGCAGGGCGAGCCATGGGGTAAGAGGTTACCCACCCCGAATTCACCTCTCTCTGGAGGGGAAGGAAGCGGGAGGGGGCGGTTGCTGAGCGACACTGGCATCGGGAAGCTTTTGTTTCTTAAGCTGGGTTGTGGGAACGAGGCGTTTTATTTGATTTTTCTCTCTATCTTTTCGTACTTCTAAAACATTTCCATAGACATTTAAAATGCAGAGAATAAACTGCAAGGAAATTAACTGGGAGGTGACGAGGGAATTGGGATGACAGGTGATTTTTTTTCCCTCTGTGTCCTCACGCACTTCCCGATTTCCCAGCGTTTGCACGCTGGAAGTTCAAAAGCTCAGAAAAGCAAGTAGGCTGTTGGCAGGAGGTAGAACAGGGACTGGACCCTGGGTCTACCGGCCTCTGGAGGAGGGTCCCAGCTGCCCTATCTGCAGCCCCTCTCCCCCTCGTCTTCGCTCACAATTGGCCCATTTGCAGCCTCTGGGGGGGTCCCCTCAGCTGCTTGGAGACCATCTTCCTTCCTTCAGCCCCACTAGGTGGTCACACTGGAGACCCCAGAGTGACGGACCGGAGACAGGAGTGAAGGGCCACAGGGCTCTGCTGGCCTAAGTTTCCAAGGCTCTGCTCCTCTGTCCAAAGGGAGGTAGTTTTGCTTTCAGCTTCAGGGTCCCCAGACATTTCCTCGCCCATGGACCCCACCGGATCTCTGCCTGCTTTGCCTTATTCTGTCCCCCTCTGAGGTACTTGTGTTCATGATCCCTACTTTGCAGATGAGGAAACTGAGGTCCAGGGAGGGGATCACACAAGGCACGATGTGGAGAAGCTGCGGCTGAATTCCTGGGCTCGCTCCCAAGTGGACTCCCTCGCTGCGCTGTGCGCTCCAGGCATGTCAGCCATCCCCGGCCCCGCGCGTCTCTTCCTCTGTGCCAGGCACTGGCCCCGGCCCTGCGCGTGCGCTAATTCATGTAATCACGATAACCTGCAAAGCAGCTTCTATAGTTTCCCCATTTCACGGATCAGGAAACTGAGGCACAGAGTGGCAAAGTGATTGAGAACACACAGCCAACAAGCCGTGGAGCAGCTGGGATTCAAATTGAGTCGGTGGGAGGGGAGGGCAGTTCCAAGGTCCACGCTCTGTCTCTGTGGGATTTACTCTGGGCTCCGGCCAAGGATGGCGGGTACAATAGTGAGGATGCCCAAGTGGAGGTTCTGGGTCCCCTCGGCTTTCAAGAGCTGCCGATGCTGGCTGAGGTGCTAACCAAATCTTCTCTGGCAGAAGAGCCTTCCAGAAGCCCTCGGTGGCTGAGGGGCTCATGGGGAAGGGAAAAATCTAGCATCGGTGAGTTTCTCTTGGGGCCAGGGGCCTCTCAGTTCCGCAGGCCCCAGCTGGGTGTCCGGGGACCAGGTCACAACGGACCTGTCTGGTTTATTAGCCAAGAACCTGGTCTAAGTGCCCAACGTGTGGGTTTGGGCAGCAGACTGCCTGAGGGTTAAATCTGACCTCACCCTTTCTGGCCGTGTGACCTGGAGCAAGTCACCTAACCTCTTGGTTCCTCAGTTTCCTCATCTGTTAAGGGACAAACGATCTTGTTCCAGAGGCTCGCTGTGAGAATCAAACGCGGGAGTTCTCACAGGGCAAGTAGGACGGTGTGCGGCATACAGTAAGTGCTCAATACACACTGGCCTTAAATTCTGTTATCTTCCTTTTAACCCAGGCTCTCTCTAGGAGGCAGCGGGGGAGTGTTTGGAGTTTCACTTTACGGAGGAACCAGCTGATGCAGGTGGCTTCCCCGGGGTCCCACAGCTGGTCAGGGGCACCACTGGGACAAAACCCCCCGACTCTGGGGCCATTCCAGACATTTCAGAGCTGACTCTGAGGTTAAGCAAATGCTCCAAGGCCAGAGGTGCAGACTTAGGGGGCTGACCTGGGGCCCGTGTTCTCATATTTCCTGCCCTAGAAGACGATGGGGAGAGGGTCTGTGTGCGTCCCAGCCCCGCTGAGCTGTGGGGCCTCGGAGGAGAGAGCCAGAAACGTTCATGGCCCTGCCCCCATGGGATGGCCTGGCTGGAGGAGCTTGAACAAATAAACCTGTCCCTCTGGGGGAAGCTGTTGGGGGCGGGGGGAGGAAGCTGCTTGAGGGGCCATTGCCCCCGTGGCTCCTTCTGTCATCCCTAGGCCAAGGGCATCTGTGCCAGCCAATTCTAGGCTCCCTTCTTGGAAAAATAACCCCATTTCTCCGAGAAGCAGATGCTGTTCCTCCCCCCACCCCCACCCTCCCAGCCCCACACTGCTTAGAAAGCAGCCAGCAGTGAGGTTAGGAAACCAAACCCCAAGACATTCTGTTCGGCAACTGAGATTCATTTCTTGTTTGGATAACCGAAGGCCGAAAATGCCAAGAATTTACGGGCAGCCTGGGGAGGCTGGGGCAGCTGGGAGTCCCGGGCCAGTTTGGGAGGGTCTTGGGCTGGGCCAGGAACCCACGCTACGCTCTGCTGGATGCGCTTTTGACCCACATCCAGCCAGGCAGGGCCTCGCAAGCGCGGAGCTGAGGTCTTGAGTTCTTCTGAGATTTGGCGTCGGGGATCTGGAGTGAGCAACAGAGGCTGGGGGCAGTGCCAGGTTGGGAGGCTCCCGTCCAGCCCCTCCTCCCTCCCCACTTGGCTTTGGCGTGCAGAGAGGGAAGAGAAAGAGGGTCCAGCTGAACACCCTGGCCGAGGGGTGGGCACTGGCCATTGGCTTGGGGGTCCTGGGTCCTCCGGGGTGGACAGAGCCTGTGGACACCCAGGAAGGTAGAGACAGGAAGGCCAGCTGGCCCAGGGAGCGGGGAGGGAAGAAGGATCTGAGAGAGAGACAGGGAGAGACCTCGGGGAGAGGCCACCAGACAGGAGAGAGAGCCACCGAGTGACAGAGACACCCACAGAGTTAGAGGCTGTGTCAGGGCCACGGTGAAGGCCCCAGGAGAGCGACCCACAAGAGGCAAAGAGACACAGAGATAAAAGGGAGAAGCAGAGACACGTGGGGAGGTGGGCGGAGAGGGTCAACTGTCACTGGGATGGGGAGAGAGCCGAAGGCCCCACGGTTTTGGGGTTTGATGTCTGCCTTGCCCCCGGGACTCCAGCAGTTGAGAGGAAGTTGGGCCACCCTCGGGTGCTGGGGGTGGGCCAGGGAGCCTGCGTGCTTGTGTCTGGCCCAGGTTTCCCTGGTCTCCTCATCTATAGAATGGGTCCTGCAATGGGAGAAGGCAGAATAGGGCACTTTCTGGCAGAGACTGGGATCAACTCAGGGGATGACAGTAACAAGAGTGACCCTTCACTAAGCACCTGTTCTTTCCCAGCTCTGCTTCTCTTCAGCCCACGTCAAACTCTCTCATTATGCCAATGAGGCACTGAGTGCAGGGCCAGCGCTAGGTCACGCGGGCGGTGAACCCAGGAGGCCACATGACTCTCCACTGCGCTGCACAGCCTGCTGGGGAAGCCCCCCCACCCCGAACCCCGCTGGCTCTGTCCGCCCACCCCCTCAACGTTCTTGGCTGCAGCTTTCCACCCAGATGAGGGGTGGAGCAGAGCCAGGAGCTGATGTGCGGCCCACCGATAGCCGACTCCAGACGTGAGTCATTAGGGCAGAGGCTTTCCAGGGGAAGGGAGGAGGAGAAGAGAGGAGGTGGAGGAAGGGGAGAAGAGTAGAAGGAAGAAGTGGGGTAGGGGGTGGGGTACAGGGGAGGGGAGTGAGGAAGGGGGAGAGGGAGCAGCCCCCCACCCCATGCACCCTGAGCATAGGCAGGAGGACACCAGCCATGGCCAGCTCCATGCTGGGAGAAGAGAGGGAATGTCTGGGATTCAGGAATTCTGAGGCCGTAGGGAACACCCCATCATCTCTCAGGTCTTGCCTCCCCCACCTCCCTGGTCCCCTCCAGAGTCAGGAGAAAGGACCTGGAGTTTGGAGTGAGAGTCCAGGCTAGCTGTCACCGCTGGGTGACTCCAGCAAGTCCCTTCCCCTCCCTGGCCTGTTTCCTCACCTGTGTTCGGGGGGGGGGGGCGGGTGACAGGGGCTGGAGCCAGGGGCATGGGCTGAGCTCGTACTGGCCACTGGCGGCTTGCAGCAGGGAGGGGCTCCCCTGCACCCACCCTGGTGACTGGAATCTTGCCGAGAGCTCGGTCTGGGGAGCTCGGTCCTCTCCGCTCATCCCAAGTAATCCCTAATGGCAATGGTGGTGATGACGATGCTTCTACATCAGAATATTCTGAAACTCATTTTTTTTTCTCCTCTGGGATGTTGCTGCAGAAATCAAGAAGAGTCCTTCGAGTTTCAAAGACTCAGATATGCCCAGCCCAAAGGGCATGAAAGGGGCATTCAACCAAGAGCAAACACCCGCTTGGACCCCCGCAGAGACCAGGCAGGACTGCGGAGCCCTAGGGAACACCAGCACGGACGAGTGACATTCCCAGCCCCAAGGTTATTGGACTGGGGCCATTGGACTGACTTGTCTGAGGTTGAGCTGCCCTCACCCGGCAGCGCCGGGCTCAAACTAGAGATGCAGTTGAATGAAGTAAAAGCCCATTGATCCACCACATCTGGTGCGGTGTTCACGGAGCGCGTGCTCTGCCCGGACAGCAGGCTGAGAGCAGCGTGGGAGCCGCCTCAGTGGTCCTCCCGGCCATTCCCCCGCATGTTGCCATTTGCTCCACTTTGCAGATGGGGAAACTGAGACTTGCTCCTCTGCAGCCACGTGGCAAGTGCCAGACCAGGATGTGAACTCAGGTCGGCCTGGCACTCTCTGCCCAGTGGTGCCCCATGGACATCTGGAGAGGACATTGCACTTCAGGCTGAAGAGGTGGCCCGGGGGACCTGACCTGAAAGCCACTGGTTTAAATTCATCCTTTGGCTCAGCCAGTGTTGCCCGAGCACCAGGCACCCGGGGGAGTCACGGAGGGATGAGCAGGTGAGGCTTGGGGTAGAGAAGCCAGCGGGGAGGTGACAAGGCCTGAGCAGGGTGGCAGCTGGGGAGACAAGAGGGTGCACCACAAGGAAAGAGGCCAAGGCCACAGGAAGGGCGGGACCTGCTGCCTGGGGGCAGGTGGGCACGGACACCCCAGGGCTGCAGAAGGCCTTAAACAGAGACAGGTAGGCAGGGAGGGAAGAGCTGAGTGTCAGGCAGCTTCGGGGTTAAGGCACCATGGCCTTTCAGAGGGGAGACATCCGCGGGGTCAGGGTCATGGATTTGGGGCTCGGGAGACCATCAGATGCCGATTTGGTGTCATCATGGGCCAGATGGGAGACAGTGCCGCAGGAGCGGTGGGGGCAGCCCTGGGGACAGTGTCATCAAGTGTGAGAGGAAAGGAAGAGTGGGAACAGAGTCCTGGGAAACACTGGCATTTCAGGGTGGGGGAGGCCCGGAGTGACGGGAGGGACTCAGGGACATTCATGCATCCGTGCGTTTGTTCACTCCACAGACATGTATGGAGTCCCTGCTCTGTGCCAGGCACTGTGCTAAGCTCTGGGCACTCAGTAGTGAACAAAGCACCTATGATCTTTGCTCTCTTGGAGCACACAGATCAACAGAAGTGCTTTAAGAATGGGGAGTGAGAAGTGCTAAGACAGAAAACCAAAGCTGGGTTGAAGGGATATAGAGTGACGGAGGGAAGGTGGCTGTTTTAAATGGAGTAGACAGGGAGAGCCTCTCTGAGGAGGTGACATTTAAGCAGAGATCTGAGGGAGGTTGGGTGAGCCATGTGGGCATCTGGGAAGGGAGATGTTCTAGGGACTAAGGATTTTTGCTTTTATTCCAAAGAGATGGGAGCCCCAGGAGGGTTTTAAGCAGAGGAGGGACAGGATCTAACTTAGGATCCCTCTTTCTGCTGAGGGAATGGACTGTGGGGGCCAGGGTGGAAATAGGGAGCCCAGGGCGGCTGCCATGATGACTGTCCAGGTAGGAGATGGAGGTGGGTGGTGCAGCGTGGGGCTGTGGAGGGAGAGAAAGCCGTTGGGATGTAGGTCAGAGGAGGCGTGTTTTGTGGCCGAAGACTTGCTGATGGAGACCATTTCTGGAAAGATGGTACTGGTCAGCAACATTAAATTTGTCAGGAGATCAAGTATTATGGAGACTGAGCCATGGCCATTGCATGTGGGAGGTGGCATGTGGGACGTGACTTTTGGGGGAAGGAGTACATGGGATGTGAGGAAGTGGAGGCAGAGTGTGTGGACTTCTGAGAGCTAGGCCAGAAGTCAGAGAGGGTGTGGGTTGGAGAAGAGGCCTGTTTCCTCTACTCGTCCTTACTCTACTTCTTTTTTTTTTTTTTTTTTTTTTTTCATACCAGGTGATATGTGGGGAGGAAAAAAGACGGGGGGGAATCAGCAGAGGGGGGGCACAGGGGGGGATAGTTGGCTTGGAGAAGTTCAGGGGCTGCAGGGGGATGGGCTCTGCATCCTAGGAAGGAGCAGTGCGCCTTGGCCCATGGAGGAACCTCTTCCTTCTGAGCTGGAGAAAAGTCCTGGGGACTGGTGGATGCATGGGTGAACCTGCAGGTGTGGGAGAGGCAGCTGAAGGGCGGCTCTCCCTTTGTCCCCATTTCTCACTGAAGCAGGGGATCGTTGGTCTGGTGAGAGGATGGGGGGTAGTAAAGATGGAGGCTTGAGGAGGAGGTGATGTTTGGAGTGACCCTCACGGAACGGGAAACACACAGATTTCCGGGCAGCATGGAGCCCCCAGTGGGTTGGCTCCAGTGTGTGAGGACAAGAACTTCCTCGAGGGGCCTTGGGGTGGGATGGTGGCAGACTGGCAGTGTTGCAGGGCAGGTGGGTGGGAGGGCGGGTGGGCAAGGGACTATGGGACGATGGTGAGTGGGGGGTTGAGGTCAGGGCAGGAATAAGGCAGGAGGTTAAGTGTGCGTGCACGTGAGTATACATGCAAGAGTGTGCAAAGCAGGTTGGCTAGTTACGTGTAGGGCAGTGTCTCCACCTTGGGGATGGATAAACCCAGGTGTGCTCAAGGCAATTCTTTGGAAAACAGAGGAAACTACCAGAACTTCAATTTACATGATTTTGTATGTCATCATTTTGAAAATGGAAGGTTCCATTTCATTTTGTTTTACTCCCTGTACTTACATGAATATGGGTACATGTGCAAAGAATATTAAATAAATGTGCACATATCAGGGGAGTGGATGTTGTTTGATGATTAGACACGTGATCTGAAAAGTTTGGAAACCAAGGAGTAAGAAGACACTGCCCCTTGGAGAGGTACCCTGTCACTTGCTGTGTGCTGTTTAATACATCGGAAGGCTCTAGGAATCAGGCCACTTCCTTCCACCCCTTGCTGCAGCTCAGACCGTCCCCTGCACCTGGGCCCTGGGTCTCATTCTCTCCTTTGGTTGCTTCCACTTAGGGGCTCCTGCCAGCCCTCTCTTGGAACCCACAGGACACCTTTCCTGCCCCCAGGCCTGTGCAGGGCCACGCCGGCTTCGTTCATCCGTGTACTCAGTGCGTTGTCGAGGGCCTGGCACACAGCGGGTCCTCAGAGTGTTTGCTGAAAGACTGAGGACAGAAGACTCTAGAGCGGTCCGGGCCTTGGGCCAGAGTAGCCTGGGGTGTCCTCAACTCCTCACTCTCTGCCACCCCGTCCCTGGTTCATTAGCAGGGCAATTAGCCCCCCTGCAGAATAAAGCAGGTTCTCCCCAGCCTGGTCCCGCTCCATCCAAGCGTCCATCCCCTCTTGCCTGACAGCTGAGCAGGCTCCTCCTCGGGCTCCCAGCATGCACCCTGCCCCCAACACTGTATTTTGTTCAGAACAAATCAGCTGTGTCTCCTCTCCAAGGCCTGCACTGGCTCCTGAGATGCTCAGAGCCAGAGCCAGAGTCCTCCCAGTGGCCCCCAAGGCCTGGCGCCACCTCCCTCCCCTCCCCTCCCCTCTCAGATCTGCTCGCTTGCCCCTCTCTCCCCTCCTTCTCTGCTCCAGCAGCACTGGTCCCCGCCACCGGTTCCCCAGGCACCCTGACTGCATTCCCACCTTGCAGCCTTTGCACATGCTGGCCCCTTTATAGCGAACGCCCTCCCCGCAGGTACCCGCCTCGGCTGCTCCATTACCTTACTTGTTCTCTGGGTTCAAACATCACCTCCTCCAAGAAGCCCTCTCGGATTCTCTGACCTCAAATATCCAACCCGTCACTGCTTGCCCTCTTCCCTCCATTTTGCTTCACCATCTGACATAGCAGATATTTATCGCTCATCGCTTTATGGCCTCTTTCCCCCACCAGGCCAGCAGGGGACGTATTGTTCTGTTTACTGTTATATCCCTGGCACCCAGGGTGGGCCAGGCCCGGGATCAGAGCTCAGCGGATTTCAGATTTCGCTCAGATGAGGAAATGAATGGCTGTGAGGCAGCCAGTTTTCCAGCTCTGATCCCGCCTCGTCTTGCTGTGTGGCATCAGGGCCATCCCCGTCCCTCTCTGTTCCTCATTACCCCAATCTGTACAATTCAGAGACATGAGTTTGATCAGCCTGGCCTTTGTACCGGGGAAAGCCTCTGGGGAGGACGCCCCACCTATCCGTCGGGACAGGCCCCCCCTGCCTCCCCCCACCGCGCCTCTGCAGAGGCCCAGCCCTTACCTTCTGCAGCCACTGTGTGTTGTTCTCCAGCACCTTCTCCAGCTGTCGCACTCGCTGGGCCGGCCAGTCGGCTAGGTTCAGCGCAGCTGCCGGCGAGTCCCTCTGCAGGCTGTTGGAGCCCCCGAAGGCCTCTGGCTCCGGCGGGCAGGGCTCCGGCTCGGGCAGCACGAAGGTGTAGCTGCACTGGCCGTGCTGGACACGGTGTGCCCGGCGGCGCCCGCCCGCCTCCTGCCCCCTCCGCTGGGCCACAGTGGCGGCGGCCACGACGAGGAGGAGGCCGCCCAGCAGCATGGCTGGCCGGGAGAGCATCCGGAGATGTGGCGAGGGCGAGGGGCTGTGGGCTCAGAGCTCCCGGGGCGCTCCGCCTGCCCACCGCCCGGCTCCCCGCCCAGGAGGGGCCACCGTGGCCAGCCGAGGACAGGCCTGTGTGCGGAGCCGCGGCAGCGACAAACCCCTGCTTGGCCGAGCTCTGTCCAAGCAGCTATTTATACTTGCTCCAAATACCACAGCTGCTCAGCTTCCTCCCACCGCCTCTGCTCCCCGCCCCGCAGACACCCCCTCACCTCGAATCTTCCCCCCTCTCCCTTCCTTCCTCCTCGTTCTTGCCAGGGCTGCCCTGTCCCCGCACCGGCCCTGCTCGCCTCGCTTGGCCTGGCCTCTGAGTTCTTTTAGTATCCAGTGGAGGCCTGGCCTCCCTGTGGGAAAGAAAACAACACACACACACACACACACACACACACACACACACACACACACGCACGCACCAAACCCCCAAAGCTGCCTGCTTCAGAAAACCAAACGCAACTGAACCCTCTCTTCCTGTCTCTGTCTCTCTCCAACCTCCCCCCACCAAGGCTGGGATCTCAAGTTTCAGCTCCCCTTCCCCTTCCTTCTCCCCCCCTACCATCCCCCCTCTGATTCCATGTTAGTGCTTGGAACACAAGCGAACTGACCCCCAGAGAGAGCAAGGGGTGGGGGGGGCAGAGGGTGAGGCTGGGGAGGAGGCAGCGAGTCCAAACTGTTTCTAGAGACAGAGAAAATCCTTTGGAGGCCAGGGAAGTGGGCGCTCTAGCCGGGAGCTGGCTCCGGTCCTCCCTTCTCCCTTGGGGCCAGGGGGGTTGTTGTGCCCTGGGGTGGCCCTGGCTCAGCAGTTGCGACACTAATGAGAGGCTGTCCTGTCCTGGGGCAGATTGTTCTAGGACTGCCTTTGGCCGGAGTGGGGAAAAGGATTGCAGGAAGAATAGCTTGGGGTAAAGTGGTCTCTGCTAGCCCTGGAGTCAGAGGGAGCTGCCTCTAAATCCTGCTCCCCAGCCTCGGGCCCTTGGGTGGGTGGCTGAGTTTCTCTGTGCCTCCATACACTGATTTGTAAGCTGGGTAACTCCCGTCTCTTACATGATGAATGTACATGAGTCCTCCCCTTGGAAACTGAGGAATATTTGATTTATTAATTTACCTGTTTACTGGTTTAAATCCTGGCTATACCAGCTGTGTGACTTTGAGCAAGTCACTTAACCTCTCTGTGCCACTGTTTCCTCTCCGCAAAGGGAGGAAAATGTTACCACCCACTTCAGAGGGTGAAAATTAGTGAGTTAGAGCAAGAATGGCAGAGGGTGAGCACAAAATAGATACTTTGTACTGCTGTGATCAGCCTCACAGTTACTATGTATCTTGCTCCCCCCAGGAATGTAAACCCCGCGGGGGCAGGACTTGTTTTGGGGTGTCGCAGTCGCTGGGTGGCAGATACCCAGGAGTGCTGGCGCCTTTCCCGGGTCTGCTGTCTTCCGTCTTCTTCTGTTGCTTTTCCTAGAGCAGGGGCCCATCCAGCTGTTTGGTATTGTTTTTTTTTCCCTTTGTTTTTCCAAATCCTATGGAGTTTTGAATAGGGTAGCCTGCTTGGGGGCAGCGGGAACCAGGGGCTCATCCGGGTGATTGAGAACTTTAAACCAGGTGTGTGGGGTTTTGGCAGGAAAAGGAAAGGCAGCTGGTTATCGGCCACCAGCATTCACTGAACTTCCTGTGTGCTCAGGACTCTGCTTGCCCACCTCTGCCTCAATTGTCTCGACTGTAAATGGGGTCATACTACCCCTGACCTTGTGAAGAAGGAGTGTGCGAATGCAGGTCAGGAGTCTATCCTGGTGCCTGACACAGATGAGCCCAGAGTAAGGGGCGACTATCATGAGGATTGTATTGGTTGAGCCACATGGTATGAGCCCAACAAGGCCGGTGTCATCATTATTCCCATTTTACAGAGGAGAAACCTAAACCCAGAGCAAGAGGGTGATTTGCCCAAAGTCACACAGCCTGGAGGTGCTTGACCTGGAGCTGGGGCAGGAGGGTAGTCTCTGCTGCCAGGTGGGTCTGGAGCCCATCTCACTTCCCCCCGCTTATCCCTCAGGGCAGTGCAGGAGCCCAGCCTCCATGTGCTTCCCCCTGCCCCAGCTCAGTCCCCTCCTCTGTCTACTGCAGGGAGCATCTACACCACCTCAGGGAGGAGTGGAGCTCCCCTCCCCCACATACATACCCAGGCCATGCATTTAATCTTACTGACTGAAAAAATGAATGTAATTTTCTTCCCAAGGTCCCATTATTATGTGAATGGCTCTCTGTACAGAAGAGGAAACAGGAATACCTGTCCACTGGAGAAATGCGGGTAGGATCAAAAGAAGAGTTCTGGAAAGCTTGGGAGATGACCCTGGCAGCCTCTGCACCTTTATTTCAGCACCTCTTTCTCACCTCAGGGCCTTTGCACATGCCGCTTGCTCTGTCCAGAGCACTGTGGTCCATCCACCCCCACCTTTCAGTGTTCCCGTTACCGTGGCTGTCAACCAATTACCCCAAAACTTAGTGTCTTAAAACAAAAACAACCATTTCTTATCTCTTAGGGTTTCTGTGGGTCAGGAATTCGGGAGCAGCTCAGCTGGGCCATCATTGAGGTTGCAGTTGCATGGTGGCTGAGTGAGGGTCATCCCGAAGGCTTCTTCCGTCACCTGTTGGCACCTCGGGTTTCCACCTCCCACCCCAGCTCCCTCGTGGTCTCTTCAGGGGTGTCTCCCAGCATGGTGGCTTCAGGTTTTTACATGGCCACTCGGGGCTACAAAGGTGCTTGTCCCTGGAGAGCCAGGTGGAAGTTACATAGTACTTCGTGACCTAGACTTGGGACTTTGCCACCGTCTATTGGTCAGGGTCTGCCCAGTTCAAGGCGGGGAATGTAGAGCCCACCTTTCGATGGAAGTCATTGTCCCAAGAAGAGCACACAGGACGGGAGGTGCATTGACATAGCCATCTCTGGGAATTGCTACGGGCAGGGAAATTGACGCGTGCTCAGCCCGGGCCCTGAGCCCTGTTCACGTGGTAAATCAGAATCGCTCTCATAGTCCCACCCTTTATCATAACCCTTCTCAAGGTGCTAAGAGGTGAATTACTTGTGTAATTACTCACCTTTTTTATTTGGTCCCAGCATTTGATATGTAGTATGTTCTCAATATCTGCTGAACGAGTGAATGAGTGAATGAATGAGTGAGTGAATGAATGAGTGAACGAGTGAATGAGTGAATGAGTGAATGAATGAGTGAGTGAAGGAGTGAGTGAATGCAGTGCTTGAGCTGGGCTCTGCCAGTCTGGCTGCTGTGAAGTGGGAGGCGGGGTCACCACGGAGCCTCCGTGGGGCGACACCAACAGAGCAAGCCCAGTCGACACAATCATGATAATGGCCTTGGGCAGATGGCTGATGGCCTTGGGCTGCAGATTCCTCATCCTCAGTCAGAGAGCATCAAACAGACTCTACCCACGCCTCCAGGAGAGGTGAGCTCTAGGGAAAGTTTACAAACTGTCAGGCTGCTGAGGATCTTTAAACACAAGTCCTCAAGGCCGGTGTCCAAGGTAGTTGGGGCAAAATCTAGTCCGGAGGCAGAGGGTTTGCAAAGTCACCTCCCAGCCCTCAGGGAAATGGGAACCAGCCATTCCCATAAGCGGCAACTGGTAGCAGGCAGGAGGGTCTGGCAGCAGGCCCCAGAAAAGGAACCTGAGAGACATCATCTGGGGTCAGTTGGCAAGCTCAGGGAGTGCGTGTGCTGGTGCCAAAGGCAACACTGAACTTTGTACCTGGTGCTCTGCGCGGGGACTTGTGGCCCCGACCTCACATCTGAGCGCCAGACCCAGAGCCATCCTCCTGGACATGAACTTCAAGGTCTCAAACAGAACTCCCCATTTTCTATTCCCTCACTGCCCTAAGCAAACTTCTGGATTCTTCTGTCACTGGTAACTGCCCAACCTTCTCCAGGCACCTGGGACAGAAACCCGGGAGCAGGGCTGGCTTCATGGGTGTGCGACCCCTGCGTTCACACAGAGGCCGTGCTTCGAAGGGCCACACACAGGTGTAAGGCTCTGCTGTCACTGTCTGGAGATTCTTAGTCAATTCTGAACAAAGGGTCCAGCACTTTCATTTTGCACTGGGCCCCTCGAATTATGTAGCTGCTCCTGCCAGGGAGTTAGGAGCCTCCCCAGCCCCGCCCCCCAATCAGACCTGTTCTTCCAGGGAGCTCCTGTAACTCTTTCTCCCCCTGGCCCCTCTTCGCTATTCTGGACATGCCACAGTCAGCCTGTCTGGTGGGAGGTGGGGGGGCGGCGGGTGTTCTGCCTCTCTCTCCTCCAGATGTATGCTTCATCTGCCTGGAGCTCAGTTTCCACTTCTGTTGAACCGGGTTGATGTTAGTGATGACCTGATAGGGTTGTTCCAAGGATGAAAAAGCTGATTGCTATAAAAGGCTTAACACAGAGCCTGGCACATACTAAGTGCTCAATAAATGACAGCCCAATAATGTCCTCATCCCGCCCCCCGCCCCCCCGCTGTCACTCTCCTAGGCCGGGCTGATTCATCTCTTGCCGAGGGGAGAACAAGAGCCTCAGACCTGAACTCTTGTTAATTCATCTTTGCTGCTGCAGCCGGAGTGATTTTTCCAAGACACAAATCCAGCCCCTGACCTCTTTGCCTTAACTCTTCAGTTTCAAACGCCAAACTTTTTAGTGGTTTAAAAATCCCTGTAGGATCTGGCCTCCAGCCTCATGGCTCTGTCCTCACGACTTTGCACCTCGTGACCAGGAGTTGGTTTTCCTTCCCAGCACCCTCTCTGCTCTCTCCAGCCTCTGGGCCTTTGCTCTTGCAGTTACCTCTGCTTGGACAAATCCTTTCCACCTGTATTCCCTGGCTTCCTTCTACCTGTCTTTTGGGTCTTACCTCGGGCATCACCTCTTCCGAGAAGCCTTCCTACATTGGTCCCTACTTTATTGGGAATAGGCCCTCTACCTCTGGGATCCCAATGCTCCTTGCCTCTGTGTCCCCCACCAAAGCATCACCCTGCATTATAAAGTCTTGTTTGTAGGAACAAGGAAGTTTCTGTCTAGGGTCTTTTCTATTTGGGTCTTGCCTCCAAACATGAAACACCCCCCCCCCCCGCCCAGTTTATTTTCCCTCTGCTAGCCTGTTGTTGCCATGGCACCAGAACATGGAGAAAATACTTATATCCACCTGGAGAATTTGGCTTTTGCTCAAATGGCTTAGGCAAAAAGAGAACTTGTTGGCCGATGTAACTGAAAAGTGTAGGGGTTTCTAGCTTCAGGCATAGCTGGATCCAGATGCTTAAATGATATCAGGAATCTTCTCTTCCCTCAGCTCCGGGCCCCTATTTTCCTGTTGGCTTAAATCTTTGATAGTTCCCACCACCATTACTCCCACCACTGGTGGCAACAATTCCAATCTATCAACTTAGCAACCCCTCCCGAAACAGAGTGCCCCTTTCCTGATGGTTCTTGGGAAACTTCTGGCTTGGGTCACACGGACATTCCTGAACCAAATACTGTAGCCAGAGGGATGGGGTACTCTGGTCAGGCTGGGCCCTGTGCCCAGCCCTGAAGCCCTGGAGTAGGGTCAACCTCATGGGACCGAGCGGGATTGAGGGAAGGGTAGGGTGGTTCTCAAGGAAACCTGGGTAGAGTGACCAGAGGGACATGGGTATTGAGGGTGCAAAGCACCTCCCCATCCTGCCCACTCACCAAATGAACTGGCTCCCCCCGCTGCCACCGCCACCCCGAGCCAGTGGAGCCTTGGCATTACCAGGGATGCCATGGGTCCTTACATCCCGTTTAGCTTGTGAGAAAACACACCCAGAGGGGGAAGCAATTTGCCGAAAGTCGCACACTGGAATCTATTTTCTTGGAAGCACTGATCTTCCTGCTCCTGGGAACAGAGGTGGGGAAATGAGATCATTCCTGGAGAATCACGTGCCAATTTTGGGGGCTCCTTGAGTATTTGGATCCAAAGAAGATGAAGCCACAAGCCTGAGTCTCCCACTCTGGGCTTTACCTTTACCACCTAGCACTTCTCCCAGTCCCCTTCTTTTTCAGCTCCCTGCATTTCAGCACCCAGGGTGCTAACGGAGGGTTGCATGTAGAGAAGCACAACGCGTCCCCAAAGGCTCTTGTATGCGCTGCGCTTGGCCCTGAAGACATCACCAGGGCATCTCAGGGGGCTGCTATGGTGGTGTGGCAAGTCCTGGCATGAGGCTCAGGGGCTGCTGACCACCTTGGGGATGGCCTGTCCATGCCCTAGGAGGTCGAGGGGCAGATCTCGTGGAGCAAGGGTCATGGTGTCTCTGTGAGACTTTCCACTCAGGACAACCGTTGGTTTGTCAGCTGCTTTCTGCTTCCACCCCAAACCCAGAACCACCACACAGTTCATGGATCAGAATGGACCCAAGGCTGGGTTTTGAGGTCACTCCTGTGACCCAGGCCTATCCTTCACTCCGGGCACTGAACCTTGATTCCTTGATTTGCCTTTAGTCAGCAAGACGCTGCTTCCTCATCTCTGAGAAGGGAGAACGGCCCCTGATTTGCAAGGTGTTGGAAGCGGGCCGGGGTATAGTAACTTCCGGTTACCTGTGCTGGGTAGCAAAGCACTCCAACACTTAGTGGTTTTCAACAAAGGCAACATGATGTTACTCATATATGCACAGTTTTGGCCAGGTTCAGTGGGGATGGCTGGACTGGACTCCATCTGACAGCGGCTGGTGCAGCTTGAAGGCTTGGAATCATCTGAAAGCTCATCCATTCATATCTGTGACTCAGAGGGGGCCGTCAGCAAGAATAGCTACAAGGGGGCATCCTCACGGCCTGGGGGCTGGGTTCCCAGGGCCAGCATCTCTGGGAATCAAGCTGAAGGCAAATGACCTTTTATGGCCGAGCCTCACAAATCACCCAGGGTCAGTCTTCTGCCTGCTATTCCGAGAGGCAGTAACAAAGCCCCACCCAATTTCAAGGGGAGTGGGAAGAGACTGCCTCTAGGTGGGGAGTGGTAAGGTTTCAGAAGAGCACGTGGGGGAGGAGAGATTGCTAGAGCCATCGTTTGAAAACACAGTCGGCCACAAGAGGGTAGGAGGGGAAAATGTCATTTAAAGAATTCAGCACGTAGGTGCTCAAGAGTCGGTAGTGTTATTACCCTTGCTATTATTGGAAAGATCCAGCATCTCTTGGCATGAAAATGTCCTTTAGACCTCTGAGAGTGAAAGGTGCAGGAGGAAGTGGATTATTTCCATCGGGGCTGCCAGTGAAATTGACCCAGAGGTGCTCCGGGATTTGTCCAAAGTCCCACTGGGTGTATCCGCATCACGCGGTCCTAGCAAGATGGGCTCCCTTATGGCTGCCTCTGCGGTTAGCAACACTTGTCTCTCCCTGGGGCAACCACCCCGGCCTCAGTTTACCCTCTGAACAGGGGGAGTGTCCTGGCTCTGCCGTCCCAGAGGCTAAGGGGTCCAGCGGGGAGGACATGAACCCTCTTGGCTGCGCTGCTCAGCCTGGGCCGCTAGCCTACCCATCCTTTCTCAGGCCCGGGGAGCTCGGCTGCCTCTGAGCCGGACTCTGAGCCTGGGTCTGGCACTCACTCCAGGATGTGAAGAATGAGCCTGCTAGGTCAGAGGACAGATCTATTTTTGAACCTGGGACCCTGCGGAGGTCCAGAAGAGCCTGTGACCCAGAGAACCAACATGACCCTATATATTTTGTTTGTTTTTCTTAGGCAAGCACAGCATGTCCTTCATAGAAAAGTCAGAAAATGCATGTTAGCATGAGGGAAAAATAAATGGAGCTTGAATTGTCACCAGCCGGAGGCAAAGACCATTGCTCACATTTTGGAGTATCCCCCCTAATCATTTCCCTCTGTGTATAGATGCATGTATTTTGGGGGTGGGTTTTCTGGCACACACACACACACACACACACACACACACACACACACACACTGAAATATTCTCTAAATTGTGTTTTATTGTATTTTACTTATTTTTGGATTTACCTTTTGAAAAAAGAAATCAGAAATGTGCACAAGATATGATATGACCCTAAATACCCATCACTCTAAATGGGCACATGCCAGCATTTTGCATATTTGTTCGGGAGTTTTTAAAGAAGTAAAATATTATTGCACGTTAAGGTGGCATCTCTCCCATCCTGCTTCCCAGTCTCATTTTCTCTCCCTTCCCACCCATAGGTCCATATACGTGTATCCATAAATAATGTATACTGTGTTTTTGCTTTCAAAATTCAAATATATGCTATTAAGATGTAAACAATGTTCTGCGTGCACACAGAACTGTTGAGTGCATTTTCCAGCTCTACCCAAATGACCCATATAGATCCTGTGTCTAGGTCACTCTCTTGTCATTGCTGTGCAGCACTGCAACATATAATTATATGACTCTTTATTTATCCAGCCCCTGGTAGATGGACGTTTGGGTTGATTCAGTTCTCTCACTTCAAATGAGGCTCCTGTGGCTTTCTTACCCACGAGCCCTTGTGCCCATGATTAGATTGCCAAATTGTGCTTCTGAGCGGCTGCTGCGCCTGGTTACCTTCCGCCCATGGGATATGAGGGCTTCTTTACTCCACATTCTTGCTATCCCTTGGTATCACAGGCTTTACTCTGTGGAATCCGATGGCTGTGAAACGGTACATGTATTTAAGTATTTTCCTACTTAATATATTATGAACTGCTGTCCTCAGCAGACATTTCTTCTATAAGCGCATGCTTAATGGTGGCAAAAGCCTCTGCTGGGGCGCTGCCATAATTTTCTTAACTGATTCCCTGTTGGTGGACATGGGGCTTTGCTTTCATGGTAGACTGCAAGACTGACCACAGATTCCTCCCATCCCTGTGAACACGCTCCTTTGCAATGTGACTTCCCAGCTCCTCCCACGAAGAGGCGGAGTCTATTTCCCCATCCCGCGAATCTGGGTTTGCCCATGTGACTTGCTCTGGCCAATGAAACAGTTTCAAATGTGAGGCTCTGGAAGCTCGAAAGGGGCTGTGCGCTGGGGCTTGTGCTCTTGCTCACCCAGGACACTGGGACCAGGGTGGGAATAAGCCTTGCTAACCTGCTTGAGACACCTGTGGTCGTGTCATCCTGTCCCCCAGCTGACGTTGGACCAACCCTAGGTCGGCGGTGAGGCCGTCCTAGACCACCCGGCTCAGGCGAGAAGAATCGTCGAGTTGACCCACAGAAACTTGGGGAATGATACATGTTTGCTGTTGGAAGCCACTGAAGTTCGAGAGCGGTTTGTTAGACAAACCTTATGGTGATAATAGCTCCATCAGCTCTTTCCTTCGCTCAGCTAATTGCTGTGAACATTGGGCTATTTACCCCTCAAAGTCACGGCGAAGATGGAATGAGACGGCATTTGTCAGTATCACAGGACAGGACTCAATATCCAGGGGACCCTCTTTCACATCCTGGTGGGCTGAAACGTGACTTGTGACCCACCTTATTTCCCCTTGGTTTTCCCTCCTGCTCCTCCTTATCTCAAACGGACTCATTCTTCCAGGTTTTCTGGACGGTACCAATATTTAAACTTAAATGTAATCGTGTAGACTTAAGTATCTAATGGCATTTGTAGGAACATCTCGAGTGCTGGATTCCCAGGTGTCCTATCCTTCGAGACACTCTCTCTTGAAGTCAGGCATGGCCATGTGACTTGTTTTGACTACTGAATGTGAATGGTAACTTTTTTTTTAAAGTAACATATTTTTTTATTATGT
Organism: Callorhinus ursinus; assembly: GCF_003265705.2. Classification (NCBI taxonomy): domain Eukaryota; kingdom Metazoa; phylum Chordata; class Mammalia; order Carnivora; family Otariidae; genus Callorhinus; species Callorhinus ursinus. Next base: position 14,856,274 of record NW_027397100.1, read on the forward strand.
TATATTAATCACCATACATTACATCATTAGTTTTGGATGTAGTGTTCCATGATTCATTGTTTGTGCATAACACCCAGTGCTCCATGCAGAACGTGCCCTCTTTAATACCCATCACCAGGCTAACCCATCCTCCCAACCCCCCCTCCCTTCTAGAACCCTCAGTTTGTTTTTCAGAGTCCATCATCTCTCATGGATCGTCTCCCCTTCCGATATCCCCCCCTTCATTCTTCCCCTCCTGCTAGCTTCTTCTTCTTCTTTTTTTTTTTTTTTAAGATTTTATTTATTTATTCATGAGAGACAGAGAGAGAGAGAGAGAGAAGCAGAGGGAGAAGCAGGCTCCCAAGGAGCAGGGAGCCTGATGTGGGACTCGATCCCAGGACCCTGGGATCATGACCTGAGCTGAAGGCAGACGCTTAACCATCTGAGCCACCCAGGCGCCCAGCTTCTTCTTCTTTTTAACATATGTTGCGTTATTTGTTTCAGAGGTACAGATCTGTGATTCAACAGTCGTGTACAATTCACAGCGCTCACCATAGCACATACCCTCCCCAATGTCTATCACCCAGCCACCGCATCCCTCCCACCCCCCCACCACTCCAGCAAACCTCAGTTTGTTTCCTGAGATTAAGAATTCCTCATATCAGTGAGGTCATATGATACATGTCTTTCTCTGATTGACTTATTTCACTCAGCATAACACCCTCCAGTTCCATCCACGTCATTGCAAATGGCAAGATCTCATTCCTTTTGATGGCTGCATAATATTCCACTGTGTATATATACCACATCTTCTTTATCCATTCATCTGTCGATGGACATCTTGGCTCATTCCACAGTTTGGCTATTGTGGACATTGCTGCTATAAACATAGGGGTGCACATACCCCTTCAGATCTCTATATTTGTATCTTTGGGGTAAATACCCAGTATTGCAATTGTTGGATCATATGGTAGCTCTATTTTCAACTTTTTGAGGAACCTCCATACTGTTTTCCAGAGTGGCTGCACCATCTTGCATTCCCACCAACAGTATAGGAGGGTTCCCCTTTCTCCACAGCCCCGCCAACATCTGTCCTTTCCTGACTTGTTAATTTTAACCAGTGAACGGTAACTTTTAAGAAACGTGATGCTTTGTGCTTCCTTCCCTGACTGCAGAGAATAAGGAGCCTTGTGTTAAGATAGCATCTGCCACTAAAATGGTCGAAATCTTGTGAGGGTTCGATCAGCTCACCTAATGCTCTCCATTGGACTAGAAGCACGAGAAAGAAAAATATTCTTTCTTGTGTTGTGCTGTTTGTCATGGCAGCCTAGCTTGTTTTGGGTTGAACTCTGTTCCCCCCCAAATATATGTTGAAATCCTAATCCCCAGAATGTGGCCTTATTTGGGGAAATGGGTAATTAGTTAAGATGAGGTCATACTGAAGTAGGTTTGCCCTTAATCCAAGAGGCCTGTTGTCCATATAAGAAGATGGTGTGACGATATGAAGGCGGAATGCCATGTGAGGACAGAGGCAGGGACTGGAGAGATGTAGCCACAAGCCAAGGAACTGCAAGGATGGGGGGAGATCACCAGAAGCCAGCGAGAGGCAAGGGAGCATTCTACCCGGAGTCTCAGACGGAACATGGCCTCACCTCCGGAGCTGAGAGCGAATCCATGTCTGTGGTTTTCAGCCACCTAGTCGGCTGGACTCGGTTATGGCGGCCCCAGGAAACGAATGCCCTGACATACTCTGGCTGATACAACCATCGGTGATGGCAGCCCCTTTCAGTCCCGGCACCCCTGTGTCTGTTTAGTGACACTTTCTGTGCCCCAGGTGCATGCTCAGTACTCAGCATACAGAATCCATTCATTCATCTTTGTTACTTATGGTTTACCTATTTATGGTCCTTACTGTGCGCCTGCCACATGCCTGGCACTTCCCTCTAGGCGCTGGGGAAGCCCACTGAACCACACAGTCCTGGCAGTCACATAGCTGGCAGACTAGAAGGGTAGACACTGAGCAGGATGACTAAGTGAGTGTGTGTTTGGCTTCACTGAGGAGGTGGCCCTTGGCCAGAGACTGGAAGGAGGCCTCACAGGTCCAGCCCTGAAGATTTGGTGGCCCTCTGCCTGGACTCCTCTTCCAGAAGGGGAAGGAGAAAATGTAGCAAGTTCATGGGCTAGGACACCAAGGAGCTATTAAAAATGAAGTCGTAGGAGAAAGATATTTATGATGCACTGTTAAAAAACCACTTCAGCCAAGATTTCTTAGATAGGACACAAAAACAGAAATCATAAAAGATAAGACTGGTCCATTGAACTTCATCAAAATGTATGTATGCGTGGTGGTGTCGAGTTCCTCAGGCGCAAGGTCAGGAGGCAGCTTCCAGCAGAGGGTGTAGCCCAGGCCCGGAGTAGGGAAGGAGCCGTGAAGAAGGAGCCCTTGGTCTGCTCTCTTGAAAGAATTGAACGAATTGAATTGCCATCCCCCTCCATGGCCTTAGCCTTGGAGGAGGAGATGAGATGCCTGGACTGGAAGCTCCAAGTGTTTGGTCATCTTGGCCATGGGGGACCCCCACCCTACCTCTCTGTCCCAGACCCTGGTCTCCCTCACTGCCCCACACTATAACATGACCCTCCCCCCCACAAACCTGTCCAGGCCTTGGAACAGCCAATTGGAATCCCTTTTGTTTGAGGCCCTCCTCAAGCCCAAAGGCATGTCCTACTTCCTGACCCAGAGCTTCCTACCTCCAGCTCAGGTGAACTTGGCCCCTGTCCTTGGCTGGAAACTTGCTTTCTACAAGTCCATTGTCCCCAAGGAGCTGCTGCCCCTGTGAGGGGGGCTGGGGGCGGCAGTGTGGAGGGCCCAAAGGGCCAGGGGTTGCAGCTGACCCGGAGGTATGTGAGCAGGGGCATTTCCCATCCTTCAAGCCCCATCCTCCTCCGGGAGGCCATTCCTGACCCCCACTTGGCAGCACCCCCCCCATCCGTACTGTTCCTCTTCTGGCATTAGACACACTGCCGATAATCGCTGGGGGTGATGTTGCTGCTGATAAGGAGAAGTAATGTCAGCATTGATAAGAATAACAGCACCAGCAGGGAGCTAGAGAGGCTAAGAAAATAGACTCTGGAGTTAGATGGATCTAGCCACTCTGAGTCTCAGTGTCCTCACCTGGAAAATGGGTTTAATATGGCATCTACCTACTTCATTTAGTTGCTGGGGATGACACGGGATCAACATACACCATCCCTAGCACGAGAGCGAGGGCTTAATATGGGTCATAGATTGTGGTTGTTCTTACCGTTGTGGCTACGAGGACCGTTCAGCAAGGACTTCCCCCCTAATGATACCACATTAGGACATGAGTTTCAGCAAAACTAAGGCATGGGTTCCAGGTACCACAGTTGGGGCATTGAAGATGCACTGAGCAGACTCTGAGCCCCCGAGGGTGCGCTCCTGCACACCCTAGCCGCGGGAGGGCACTGGGCTCCCTGGGCTCTGGACTCATTTGTCCTTCGCACTGAGAGATCCCGGGCCAGCCACTTCACCCTCTTAAGCTCAGCATCTGCATTTGGAAGATGAGATAATTGTCCCTACCTCATAGGGGCCATGGGGGGGGGGGTGATGAATGAGTAAGTGGATGGGAAGCCAAAGCCCAAGGCCTGGCGCACAGTGGGGCTGATGGGGCAGGTAGAAGCAAGGCCAGGCCTGGAAATTCTGGAGGGCAGACACATTTTTTCCCCCCAGATATCATCTCCTTGGCAGAAACATTCTCAGAGGGGTTGGCAGCAAGATGAACTTCTATGGACAGAAAATCTCAAATTGGCCTATTTTCCTCAGTGGGGTATTTTTTTCATTTCACATTGGTGTGAGGGGAATGTTCTTGGCCTAGGAGTTGCTGTATTAGGTTCATTCATTTACTTAGGCATTCCCGTGCATAGGTCACGTAAGGTCAACCTAGGGGGTCTCTGTATTTGCTGTTCCCTCTGTCTGGATCACTGCTCCCCCGTGGACATCTTAGCATTCTTGCTAGGCTCAAATATCTGCCCTCAGAGAGGTCTTCTGTGGGCACCCTATAAAACAAATTTTATCCCTTCCCCACTGTGGTTTCTTCATGGCACTTTTACTATCTGACATTGTGCTTTAAATGTATTTGTCTGTTTGCTCTCTGTCTCTCCCATGAGATCGTGAGCCCCTGAAGAGGAAGACCATCTCTAAGCCATTCACTTCTGTATCTCCATGGCCTACCACACACCTGGCATACAGTAGGTGCTCAATAAATTCTTATAAATGGATGAATGAAATACTGTATGCTCTTAACTCGAATGTTTCCTGAGCACCTATGGTCTATGGGCTGTGGATAAGGAAATAAATCAGATGTAGTCCTTGGCCCCGAAGAGCACTTTGTCTAAGGGAAAGAGGGATTTTGACAAATGCTATAGCAAAATGTAGCTGGGGAATCCATCTCCAGCTTCTGCAAGCTTCATATAAGTGAGTGGAAGGAAGAAGGGAGGCAGTTACTGTGTGCTGAGAGCCTGCTCCGTGACAGGACCTTTTGCACGTCATGTCTGGCTCAGTCTTCACAACAGCCCATTTTGCAGATTAATCATAGCGTGAAATGACTTGGCCAAAAATCAAATTCATGGCAGCACCAGGATGGAAAGTGGGTGGCCTGATACTAAATACTCTGCCCTTTCTATTTCCTCTGCCAGCAAGGCCCCTCCTGTTCAAGAGAAAGAAGTTAAGTCCAGCCTAAAGGGGCTCAAACAAAAAACTATATATATCGTTTTATATAAAATGTAGACATTTTGTATATAAACCACTTCATAAAGTATTTTATAAAATATATACTTATATTTAACATTTTACATTTATGTAAAAATTTAAAATATAAATGTAATAATTTGTAATTATTATTTATTCATGTAATAGCTATCTCCAAGAATAGCAGCCTTCAGGCACGGCTGGATCCAGTATTGCAAACAACATCACTAGACCTGGCTCCATTCCCAGATGACCTCTCAAGTCCCAGTGGCAAGATGGCGGCCTTCAATGCCTGCCCTCCCAACCCCTCCCCACAGCCCCAAAGAGCCAAGTCTTGAGGGAAAAAGAATGTCTCATTGCAGGCCTTGGAGTTGGCTAATCCAGAGTCCATTCCCATCAGCCTCCTCCCACAATGGAGGCTGTATAGCCAAATACTGACCTTTCCAGCTTCTTCTACAGCACATGATACAGTGCTAGCTGATGAGACAAGCTAGACTTAGCCGGCAGGAGCAGAGTTTTGTTGCTCCTATAGCAGGGGCAGCTGTGGCCGGAGCCGCCCCTCCCCACTTAATCTTGTCTTGAACATAAGCGTGATGTTGGAGCATGGCGCATCCTACAACCATGGGGGGGGGGCGGGGTGGGAAATCACATTATCCTTGACATGGCTAAGCTGCTGGACTTCCACCTTCGGACTTCTTCCTAAGAGAGAAAAATAAACCTCTATTGTTTAAGCCAAGGCATCAAATTCCCTGTTACTTGTAGCTAAAAGCATTCCTGCTGCTACATGTCTCTGTCAAGTCCCCATAAAATCCTTGGGGAGGTGCCCCATTGGCTTCGATGGCGTCCTGTTCCTGCTGCTGAGCCAACCATGGTGGCCAGCAAGGATGGGCTATGCCAACAACCACTCCAGCCAGCACTCTGGCCGCATAGGCTGGGCATGGGCAGGGATGGCTCCCCAGGGAAAAGTGGGGGTCTGCCAGCAGAGGCGGACATGGTGGCTAAACTCCCTCCGCCCCAGGATCCGTGGAAACAACAGACACCTTGCTCTTGGCCCAAGATTTCTTCTACCATTTCCTGCAATACAGGGCTTGTTCATCTTCCAGGCTTTTCACTGGGGAGGTGGAGGGGAGGATAGGGGAGCCGTCCAGCTAGGGGAGCTTCCTAGGGATAAAGGACAAGCCACAAAGACTGCATTAAAAGCAATGGGCACAGTGTCCTTTCTGTGCCCAGGACCAGGCCACGACCCTGCCTGAATACATCCAATCACACCTCCACCCTTGCTACCCTGAAAGAAGAGGAAGGCACACCTCTCCCCTTCTCAGTTCTCTCTCCTCCTGCAGGACTTTGGCTCCAGACAGGTTCGAGTTCAAACCCACCTCTGTCACATCAGCAGGTGCGCAGCTTCAGACTATTATCTTACTTCTCTGCACCTGCATCTCTAACGCAGGAGCTTTGGGGGGCAGAAGGACCCTCCATGGGGGAGGACAGCGTGAGAAAGAGTGGACCAAGTGTCCGACCCACAGTGGCCCTGTGGCCAGAAGCGATGCCAAGGGCGCTTTCCCTGCAAACCCTTCCCAGACGATCCCAGGATCCCAGGTAGAAAATCTGCTGCCACCTGAAGCAAGAACCACCCAGTGGTGAGCAAACCCAGGCACGTGGCTAGACCGCATTCCGCAGCCTCCCTTGCACGTAGGAGTGGTCATGTGACTGAGCCCCATTGCAGGCCACACCTTCCCCTTCCTTGAGCTTGATGCACACAGGCCTGGAGACCTCGGAGCCACAGTACAAGATCGCGGGGCTATGGGATGGAAGGAGCTTGGGTCTTGGGATCACTGCTCAGGAGAGCTGCTTACTCACTGGGCGCCCCCGTGTTGGACTTTTGGTGCGTGAGAAATAAACCTCTATGGTGTTTGGTGCATTCACCTTTTGGGCTTACGTTGCCCTAACTTATCTGCTGTCCGAGGGTGGCCTGTAAAGGCTCACAGGATGGGTGATGGATGGCCCGTCTCCTTGAGCCCTCCTCCCTGGACCGCCAGATCGCAGCTGTGACATCAAGCCTCAAGTGAGTCAGGGTTAAGAGTCGAAGAACAACAACAATAATAATGGGAGTTGCTGCCACTTCGAGAGCACTTACCACTTGCCAGGCACTGGGTTGATTGCTGCAGAGCCTGGTCTCTCTCACGGAATCCTCCCGATGACCCAGGAAGGAAGGCCCTGCTGGTGTCAGCCCCATTGTACAGAAGAGCCCCATAAGGGGCTCTGAGGTTGCTTTCCGAGGGGTGGAATCTTTGGAGGGGCAGCATTTCCCTGACATTACCTTCCACCCTTTTCTGGGCTAGGCCTTCATTCCACTATGTGCCGGGCATTTCTCATGGGGCTGAGGACACAGCAGCAGACAGAACAGATGGAAATCCCCGACCTCGTGAGGCTGATATTCTCGTGGGGGAAAACAGGTAATAAACACACAGGCAAATCAACAAGAGGAGTTCAGATGAGGACCAGTGACATGAAGACAGCAAGTCAGGAAGCCACAGGTGGGCCAGGGGAAGACGTGGTGCTGTGAACTTGGATGTCAGAGGAACCCCCCCCTCCAACCACGGAGCTGAGAGGGAAAGGAGGGAGCCGCATGAAGATTTACGGAAAGGTGTTCGTGGAAAAGGAACAGCATGTGCAAAGTGTGAGTACAAAGGCCCTGAGGCTGGAATGAGCTGGTGCTCAGGGAACAGAGGAGGGCAGGGTGGCTGGAGTGGAGTGAGTAGAGGGGGAGGGGCGTGAGGAGGCTGCAGAGGAGCCGGGGATGGGACAAAGGACAAGACTGGGTGGGCAGTGGTGGGAGGGGCAGAGGGCTTCCTTACAGGGATTCATCTGGGTGCCAGCTCTGAGGGTGCAGGGAGGGAGGATCGAAAGGAGGAGAGAAGCCAGGGGTCTCAGCCCAAATTTACTTCCCCTGCTCCACTTGACTTGTCTTGCCTTTCTGTTTTCCTTGGCAGAGTGGAAGCTGTATCCCTCGGGAAAATGAGGCCCAGGCTTGGATCCACAGGCCCTTGGAATGATGGGGGTACACTCCTGCCCTCCTGGAGAGTTTGACGTGGAACAGAGGGAAGGGACAGACAGTGCTGAGAGAAAGGGCCCTCACAGCCCCTGCCCTGCATCTAATTTGCTGTGTGACCTGGGGCTGGTCACTGCCCTTCTCTGGGCCTCCCTCTTCTCCTCTGTTTGAGGAGGGGGCTGGTCAGGTTCCACTGTCTCCCAGCTCTCTGTCCTTGGGCAAGCTACTTAACCTCCTTGTGCCTCAGTTTCCACATCTGCACAATGAAGATGGTCCAATCCCCGGGGCTATGGTGGGGAGTAAGGGTACAATGGCCAGGGTGCTCATAACTGCTAGGAATTCCTATTATTTCACCATTCTATTGCTTTTGTTATTGTTCCTGTTAGCATTAATTCAGATCTGTTCTGAGGCTCCTTCTGGCTTTCAGTGTGGCCTGCTTGTTGCCTAAACCTCTCCCCCTCGGCCATTATGAAGGACAGAGTTCACCGACCTCATCTGCCTGGAGCAGGGGTGGAGACAGGGCTTGCTGGCCCTCTTGTGGATGGACCCACCCCCTCTCTCCCTTGCAACTCTCCTGGCCCGGTCCCCTTCAGCAGGGACCCAAGCTTTACTTCCTTGAAAAAGATGGTTTCCCACAGGAGGAGAAGACAGGACCAGAAATTATCCCTGAGGCCTGAATGACTACTCAGGTAGAATTTTTTGAGAGCCTAGAGAGAGCAGGAAGGGGGCAGGAAGGAGCTAGGGAGGACGTGGCGATGAGCCCCAAAGCCAGCTGCCACCCCTGGTCTTCATCGGAGTCCAGGGGACCAGCCTGCCCCACATTCTTCGTGCTTCCCTGCCCCCCCCCCCCGCCTCCTGTCCCATCCTACCACTGCTTCCCTCTCCTCTCCTGAGAGGATGTTCTTTCTCTCCCTCCATCCTGCCTCAGCCACTGGAGAGCAGCAACCTGGTCTCCTGATGCCCCACTTGATTAAAATGCAGAAGGCGCCTGGGTCCAAAAGAACGTGGCTAGGCCGTAATCGCTCCCAGGCTTCTTGGCTGCGCAGCCCCTGGCTGCTGGCTGCCCTCATCCAAGACTGAACAGGACTTAGAGATAAGAGAGCAGAGGCCAGAGTGGATCACAAGCCGGGCTTCAGGCTCCTGGTCCAGTGCTCAGGCCTGGCGGGAAGGGGTGTGAGAGGAGCGTGGGGTGGGCAGCCCATGGGTCCCTCCCTGGGCTTCCATTCCTCCATCGGCAAAACGGGGATGATAATGGAAGAGTTCACACTTAGAACAGTGCCTGGCCCACTGTAAGCACTTGATAGATCCTCTATAAGACTTTGGCCTTCAGACTCCCTCTACCCCCTCACATGGCTTTCCCCCCACCATCTCACCATGTCCATGGAGACCACTGTCAACTGGGCACTTGAGGCCACAGCCCAGGGGAGGAACCCCCGATTGTCCTCTGCCCAGCTCTACCCCAGCACTCAGCAGACCCAGGGGCTCAAAAATGCCTTTGTCAATGTTGGCTAAGCCCCCTCCGTGCGCTGGGCACTGAGATGCATGCTGTTCTTTGTTTTTTTGTTCCCATAAAACAACTGTTGATTCAGTGAAAGAGGTTCTAAAAGGGCGTCCAGCAAAGAGTTAAAATTGTGTCCGGCCAGTGGCTTGTGGCCCCTTCCTGCCCCTCCCTGGCCGCGCACAGGCAGCCCGGGCACCCTGTGCTCACGCTGCCCTCCCGCGCCCTTTGTCCACTGCCCAGTGGGATCCTGGCGGGGCCCGTCCGCGCGGCAGCTCTGCGTCAGGCTTTTTCATCACTGCAGAGTTGGCCACAGTGTGGCCGGGCCACCGGCTGTGGGGCCAGTGCTCCTGATGGACCTCTGGGCTGTGGCCCAGGTCCTTCTGTTTCTAACAGGGCTGGAGGGAAAGCCCGCGTCTGTGCCCCTCTTTGTCCACATGAGCACTGTCTCTCTAAGACAGACTCCTGGACGTGAGCTGATGGATGGCACGTGCTCTTTATGTGTAGGGGTGCCGTCAGATCCCACATCCCTGGTGGCTCTTCTAGACCTGCACGTTCGCTGCCCCCACTGCCCCATCCCAGCAGGCCCCAGCTTGCTGGCCCCCTTCATTTTCTTGTTCCTTTCGAGGCAACTAGAGGGCTGAGCATCCTCTCCTGGCTGTAATGTTGCTGCTCGTCTCTTGGTCAGACAATCCTGGTTGAGATCAGCATTTATTTCTACCCGAGGGGACACTATCACAGGCACCCAGAGGAATCGGGGATCAGTGGGAAAGAGATTTGGGTCCACAGAGGCAGTAGAGGGAGAGCTTTGGAGTGGGGGTTCTGGAGACAGATAGCTGGGGTTCGAATCCTGGTATGCCCCTTGCTGGCTGTGTGACTTTGGGCAAGTTACTCAACATCTCTGAGCCTTAGCTGCATTATCAGAAAAGCCCAACCAATAGAAGTATCTGGCTCAGATGGTGGCTGTGCAGTTTAGATGAGTTAGTACATTCTTGGTGTTTCGAGCAGCGCTGGGCACATTAGGTGTTGATACTATTTGGGCCCCTATAGTATAGTAATCAAACCTGGAGGGGCATGAGAAGATAATCGCAGTGATTGTTTATGGAGGGCAAACTGCCAAGCAATTTGCATGAACTGGCTTGTTTAATCCTTCCAACTGGGAAAGCTGAAGCTCAGAGAGGTAAAGGGACATGATGGCCTGAAACTGGAAACCCACCGCCTGCGGCTCCTGGGACCTTGTTCAGGTCCCCAGTAGGGAGGGTGGCTGGTGTGAGGGTGGCCCGGCCCGCCTGGGAAATGGGACTTCCAGGGCTGGAGCCGGGGCCATAGCACCAGTCTTGATGAGGAACAGATGCACACAGAGTCGGGGGCCCCACCCACCCCTCCTCTGCAGCCCAGGATGAGGGGCGGCAATAGCTTCCAGATGGGCCTGGCTCTGAGCAGCACCTCGAGCGATCCCATCTGGTTCCCCATGGGGCGGCGCTGCGGGTCTCCCTCCTCCCTGGCTCTCAGCCCCTCTGGTCCTGGCAGGTGACCTGGGGAACATCCGTTTTGCTCAGAGGTTCAGTTTCCCCATCTGAGAAACCAACATTCTCCATCAGCCTGGTCCGGCAGAGCTGTTGCATACTGAGAAAGCTGAGGTGGAGCAGGAGGGGATTTCCCAAACTGTGGAGGGCTGTGCACTTGGGACCGAATCTCCCAGATCAGGCACCCCTGGAAAGGTGGGGCTTTTTAAGTTGATTTTACTTTTCTATTTGTATTTGTTTTCAGACTTTGCAATACATAGCCATAGTACAAAATCTCAAAGGTACAAAAGGGGACATAATGAAAAGCGAGTCTCTCTCCTACCCCTGTCCAACCAGACACCCAGACCCACCCCCTTCCCTGAGGCAACCCTTGTCACTAATTCCTTGTGAATCTGTCCAGAGATATTTTATGTGCATGCTGGAAATACACATCGGAATTTTTTACCCAATGATGGCAAACGTCACACCCTATTCTGTACTCTTTTTGTTATTTAATAATACACTTTAGAGATCGTTCTACTTCACTCCATAAAGAGTGCTGCCTTCTTTCTGACGCCCATCCGAGGTGAGAGCCAAACATCAGACAACTGCTCAGCATGGACACTGACCAATCAGGATGGATCCCAGCGGTGGCACGGCGCGTGTTTGCATTGCACGAATGTGCCGACTCGTACTTCACCAGTCTTCGAGTGATGGCATGTGGGCTGTTTCCAATGTTTTACTTTCTTCAATCAGGGTTGCAAGGAATACCCATTTTGCACGTTTGTAGGAGGATAGAAGGTAGGATGATTTTCTAGAAGTGAAATGGGGGCGCCTGGGTGGCTCAGTTGGTTAAGCCACTGCCTTCGGCTCAGGTCATGATCCCGGAGTCCCGGGATCGAGTCCCGCATCGGACTCCCCCTTCTCTGTGGGGAGCCTGTTTCTCCCTCTGCCTCTGCCTGCCACTCCCCCTGCTTGTGCTCACTCTGTCTCTCTCTCTCTCTCTATGTCAAATAAATAAATAAAATATTTAAAAAAAAAATAGAAGTGAAATGGCATTCTACATCCATATGTTAAAAAAAATTATTTTAGCTCATATCTCACACCATACATAAGAATTAACTCAAAAAGGACCATAGAGCTAAATGTCAAACCGAAAACCGTAAAACATCCAGACAAAAACCTTAGATCAGGCAAAGATATTTTAGATAAGACACAAAAAGCTCAAACCATGAGAGACACAAGAAGTCTGAACCATGAAAGAAAAAAAAATGATACATTTGACTTTATCGAAATGTAAAACTTCTTCTCTTCTCATGGCAGTCTTAAGAAAATGACAAGACAAGCCACGGATCGGGAGAAAATATTTGCAAAGGTCATGCCTGATAAAAGACTCATGTCCAGAATATATATAAAGAACTTCCACTACTCAATAAGAAGACAGATAATCCAATAAGAAGTGAGCGAAAGATGTAAGAAGACACTTCACCAAAAAATAGATACGGCTAATGAGCACAGGAAAAGATATTTAACAGTTACCAGGAAAACAGCTGATAATACCCAGCGCCGGGGAAGGGTGCACGGCAACTGGAACTTAGGAAACAATTTGGCAATGTAGAAAGTTAAACATGTCGGTTAAAGCGTCTGCCTTTGGCTCGGGTCATGATCCCAGGATCCTGGGATCGAGTCCCGCATCGGGCTCCCTGCTCCGCGGGGAGCCTGCTTTTCCCTCTGCCTCTGCATTTCTCTCTCTGTCTCTCATGAATAAATAAATAAAATCTAAAAAAAAAAAAAAGAAAAGAAAGTTAAACATGTACTTACCACACGACCCAGCCATCCCACAGCAGCGCATTTGCCCAGTCCAAACGAAAACTGTGTCCACACAAAACAATCATACGCAGATGCTTAGAGCGGCTGTTCTCATAATCACCAAACACTGTAAACAGTTGTCCAGTAGGTAAATGGATACATGACGGAATACTAACTGGACAATAGAAAGAGAGGAAGTATTGATACACACAAAAATAGAGATGCATCTCAAAGGCATGGTGTGCGAGGAAAGAAGGCAGACTCAAAAGGCATCATACTGTAGGATTCCACGTACAGGACTTTCTGGAAAAGGCAAAACCATATGGACAGAGAGCAAGCCGGTTGGTGTTCCCCGGGGGCGCGTGGGGGCGTGGGGGAGACCAAGTGCAAAAGGGTGTGATGGAAAGTTTTGGGGATGACGGGATTGCTCTAGAGCATGATTGTGGGGGTGGGTACCCGGCGGTCCAGTTGACCTTGAACAACACAGGCTCGAACTGCCCAGGGCCGCTCATACATGTGGGGTTTTTTGATAAATACAGTACAACCCTATAAGTGTATTTTCTCTCCCTTATGATTTTGTTAGTAACATTTTATTTTCTCTAGCTTTATTGTAAGAATACAGTATACCATATACACTGTCTATAAAATACAAAGTAGGTGTTAACTGTTTATGTTATCCGTAAGGCTTCTTTCTGATCAACTGTAGGCTATTAGTAATTAAGGAGATATTTTACTGCACGACCATCATCGCCCTAAACCCCAAGTTCTTCAAGGTCAATTGTATATGTTTGTCAAAACACAATGAGCTTTACATCTCGAAGGGATGGGTTTTATCTACTGTAGTAAATTATATTTCAATAAGCCTTATATTTAAGAAAACCACATGTATGTCTGTAAATATGATAACTATTTCCAAATGCCCCACAGAGGTAGAGGCTGTATGGGTCCATTTGTCCACCCTCATAGTATGAGAGTGAGGGCCAGGCTTTGAAGGACCAGCAGGGAGTGGGGGGATGGGGCTGTCTGCTGGGGCCTTGAGGGCAGTGGTTGCTTTTGCCAGCTAACGCCAGATCTCACTCCCAGCCAGAGCCACCTTGGGGTCATTCATTCATCCCTTCAACAGTGGCTCGGTCCCAAACTTGTGCCAGACTGTGACTGGGCACTGGGACCCAGAGACGAGTCAGATCCAGGCCTTAGCCTCACAGGGCCCTGATCTGGGCAAGACACACATACGGAGTCAGGGACAGCACAGTCGTGTTGGCACAGAGCTCATGGAAGAGGCCCCTGGCCGGCCTGGGGGGGCTGTCAAGGAAGTCTTCCAGGAGGAGGCAGAATCAGAGCTGAAACCTCTAAGGTGGTCGGGTTCGTCAGGTGAAGAGGGGAAGAAGGGGGCTTCATGTGGAGAGCACAGCTGTGTGAAGGAGGTGAGGGGTATGGTCAGGGTGGGGGAGCCCCTGGGGATGGTTCACACACTGCAACCACGGGCCTCTCGTGGGCAGCCGGTTTCCTCATCAGAAGAATGGGGCCATAACTTCAACCTCCCGAAGTGATTGAGATGATTCAAGATAAGGTGTATCAAGTTGCTAACGCACAGTTGGGTCTGCAACAATGACAGGAAGAAGGGAGGGGGAAGAATATTTGGGGGCCGGGAGGAGGGGGCGATCAGGAAAGTCTGGTGGCAGCCCCTTTGAAACTGGGTCAGACCCAAAAAGGAGGCCCTCATGCTCTCATCTTCCTCAAAGGAAACAAAGGTCTATTATCAGTCCTTTCCTTACTTCTTAGTGTGAATTTTCACACCCCTTCTCCCACCAGTATTTCTTCTAGTTGGGATCTGCTTTTTTTTTTTTTTTAATAGGCTCCACGCCCAGCGTGGAGCCCAACGCGGGGCTGGAACTCATGACCCTGAGATCAAGACCTGAGCTGAGATCAAGAGTCAGACACTTAATTGACTGAGCCACCCAGGTGCCCCTGCATTTTAAGTTGGGTCTCTGACCAGGAGATAAGATGTTTGTCTCTTGAGGTCAGCCCAACTCCCATTGCCACTTGCTACCTCCCAGCCAGGTAATTAGTTCTGGCCGATGAAATGCAAGCGGAAGTCTGCTATGTGTGTGAGGAGGGGGTGGGGAGTGAGAGAGAGAGGAGGGAGCAGGGAGTTTTCTGGGAAAGCTTTCTTGGCACATATATAGCCTCTTTATGCTGTTGCCTCTTTCTTCCTGCCTTGAATGTGTGTGCAGAGGCATCCATCTTGCAACTATGAGGAGACGTTCAAGAGAATCACATTCCTGACATAACTGGATCACTGAACCAACACCAGCTGCCACCTACCTCCAGACTTTTATATTTTGCGTGAAAAGCAAACCATTATTTGCAGGGGGTGATTTGTAAACATTGAACAATTGGCATGACGATACATGTGTGTGCTGGGTGCATATTCATCTTGCTTATTTGCTGACACCTCTATGAGTTTGGGTTTTTCAGTGCTTACAGTCAAATCATTCTCCATTTAACAGAATCTTAAACAATTAAGGGCTTATTTTCCCCATGTAATGGAGGTTTGCAGGCCAGTGGCAACTGATAACATTTCAGTGGTTCAACAAAGTCAGGGCTGGCAGCTTTACTCTCTTAGTCTTTCCCTCAATCTTGTCACCTCATGGACACAAGATGGTTGCTGCAGCTCCAGACATTGCATCTACATTTAAGGCAGGAGTTAAGTGAGGCAGGAAAGAATAGTTCCATCTACTTCCTCTTAAGCAGACCTCCACTGAGGCCTCATTGGCCAGAATTGTATCAGTTGGCCACTTCTGCTACCCTGGAGGCTGGGAAAGTGAGCATCTGGGAAAGCCAAGAAGAAAATTGTGTTCAGTTAGCAAGGCAGAAGTGGGGGATGGTGTTTGGTAGATTGTGCCCAGTATCTGTCACTCTAGTGTCAGGAGCGGATGGAGAGAGATTGTAGAAGGTATCCTAGAATTCATTAATTTTTTAAACAGAAGTGTAATTTATATACAGTGAAATACATGGAATTTAACTGTACAGTTGGCTGAGCCTAGACAAATGCATCCTCCTGTGGCACTGCCAACTGAGACAAGTTATAGGACATTTTCATCACCTCCCACCAAATTCCCTCATGTCCTTGGAGAAGGAGAGATGGGGAGGTATTCGAGATGAAGAGCCTTTGCAAGCAGCCACAGGACTCAGGAGGAGTGGCTCTTTTGTTTGAAGAGAGGAAACCCTGCTGGCAGCGGGCAGAGATACAGGGTGCCAGGGTGGATAGGGAGCTATAGTTGGGACAAGGGGCCTTCCTAGCACACAACGGAAAGTACAAGAAACTGTTAAAATGTGCAGGTTAAAACACACAGCTCCCACCCCCAAGCTGTGTGACCTCAAGCAAGGGATGGAATCCCTCTGTGCCTCAGTTATCTCCTCTGTAAAATGGGCACACTGACGATCCCTTCTCTACAAGGCTATTTGCGGAGTGAACAGCTCCTGGCACAGAGGAAGCCCCCAGAATGTGAGGGATCTGGTACCCCCTCGACGCCTTCCTTCCTTCCCTCTTTCATTCAGTCCACAAATATCGATTGACCGGCTGCTCTTCTGAGTGTGTGGGGGCTGGTGGTGCTCGAGGCCGATGCGGCCCCTGTGCATCGTCTGGTGCGGAAGACAAACACAGGTGAGGGGGGCAGACATAAAGAGGTCAAGACTTAGACAAACAATATCATTTTCTTTTATTCTTTGTTTTTCTCTTTTAGAAAGGCAGATTGCCACACACGGCATCTCATTCAGATGTGTCTGGAGTCCTGGAAACTTGACTAGCCGACCTTCTCCTACAAATGGACCTCGAGAGCTTGTTTGGAGCTTCTAGCAGGGGAGTGCAGTTACTCGTGTACCCTTGATGGAAGAATGCTCTTCCTCCGTCGGGGGAAGGTCATCCTCTTAGACCCAGCGAGCAGCTTCCAGAGGGGAGGGGAGCAGTGAGGGAGGAAGGGGACACTGGCTAGGTCAGCCAAATCAACCCTTGTGATCAAAGGGGTGACAGATGTCACAGCTGGATGGCCCTCTTATCCAAACAAGATCATTTTAAATCACAATAAAGGCTACAAAGGAACATTTAAACAGGCACTAAGCAGAGAACGCCTTGCCCCCCCTCCCCCGGCACAGGCTATTTAGAAAAGATTGTTGGGGAAGCCTCTGTGAAAAGGTGACATTTGAACGAAGACTTAGAAATAGAGAAGGAAGGGGGTGCCTGTGTGGCTCAGTCAGTTAAGCATCTGCCTTCAGCTCAGGTTGAGGAGGCTGCTTCTCTCTCTCCCTCTGCTGCTCCCCCTGCTTGTGCTCTCATTCTCTCTGTCAAATAAATAAATAAATAAAATCTTTTTAAAAAAAGAAGGAGAAGGAAGAAGCCATGTGGAGATCTAGATCTAGAGGGAAAGCATTCTGGGCAGAAGGTTAGGGATAGCAAGTGCAAAGGCCCTGAGGCCAGAATGAGATTCGGTGAGTTTCAGGAACAGATGAGGCCAGTGTAGCTGGAGGGGGGCAAGGAAGACAGGTCAGAAGATAAGGTCAGAGAAGGAGTGGGGGCTGATTTAAGACCTTGTGGCCATGAGGAGTATGGATTTTATTCGAGGACTGGAGAAATATCTAGCTTGCCCCAGTCCTGACATAGTGCAAGATGCCGTCCGGATCCTTGTTCCTGCTGTGTCCTGGCCTCCTGCTTCCTCCTCTGTGTATATCAATATCACTGGGCAGCTTGGCCATCCTGATTTCTCCTGATGCCCCTCTACCTGCCCTGGCCCATCTAGCAATGAGGCCCACCCTTCCCGAACCCCCTTTACACGGGTTCCCAAGTCCTCACCCTGTTCCTCTTGCGTGTCGTTGGGTTAACAAAGCCACTGCCCTTGACCACAGGCCCCCTGAGATCATGAAGGAAACAGCAAAGTCATTAACCGAGTGGAAAATGAATGCATTACTGTTGTTGTTAGAGGGGCAGGCCAAGGTGGGGGCTCTTATCTCCTACCACCGGGGCCTGAGCCTCGGTGGTAGCACGGTAAAATGGGAGAGAACGTCGCAAACAAAAGTGCGAATCGATGCTCCTATACCCTCAGTGGTCATCAGAGAAATGGGAGTTAACAGTGAAGAGGCACACCTCCTTTCCCGCACCCACTGGGCGGGCAAAAATGAGAAAACCAGGAACTTCCTGGTGTTAGCAAGGGTGTGGCAGTCCGTGTTCTGCTGGGCGCTTGGCCCAGGGCAGGACCCAGGGACGGTAAGCAGGAGGATACTAGTGGCCCAGCCACCCTTGCCCTGTGTGTGTCTGTCCAGAGAAATTCTCCCGCAGGCCCTGGAGGGGGCCCTAAGAGGTAACGACGACTGTGACACGGTTGGAGGAAGGGAGCCATGTCTAATGCCAGGGTGAGTGAGCCGCAGTGGGTGCAGGAGCAATCCGAAACACCAGGTGGATGGGGCGGGGGGGGGGGAGGAGACAGGAGGGAAAACCATTTCTGTGGCACAAAACCGTTTCTGTAAATAAAAACACGCAAACCCAAGGATTCACGCACATGAAAGGACACGGGACAAACTTGTGAGAGGCGGTACCTGGGTGGGAGGGGAGTGGGGAGGAGCAGGGTGCATCAAGAGGAAAATTAAATAAAGCAAGAGAGGGGTTGGCCTGAATTGAGAATGGTTAACTCAACTCTCTAGACAGCCACCGTCTTAAAAAAAAAAAGGGAAAAGAAGATAAAATGGGGATGGTAGAAGGCAGGCAGCAGGGTAGGGCCTTCCTCCAGTGAGCTAAAGTAAGCAGAGTGCTCAGAGTGATGTCTGGCACACAGTAGGGCTTCATCGTTACCAGCCCTGCTGCAGTGGTGTCCAGCCCGGCTCCTCAGACGTCCTGGGCAGTGCTGCCCTCTTCTGGCCAAAAGAGTTAGAGCACCCAGGCCGTTCCCCAGGGTATCAGACAAAGGGTGTGAAAGACTGAGTCGCACAAGGAAGGGAACTCCCACTGGGAAGAAACAGTGGATCAGGCAAAGCTTCCTGGAGGAGGAGCTTTGATTGATCCCCATATGATTTTTTAAAAAAGATTTTATTTATTTGAGAGAGAGAGCGGGCGCATGAGCAGGGGGTGGGGTGGGGAGGCAGAGGCAGAGGGAGAAATAGGATCCCCGTCCGGGTCTCGATCCCGGGACTCCGGGATCATGACCAGAGCCGAAGACAGATGCTTAACCCACTGAGCCACTCAGGGGCCCCTGGACAAATATGCTTTGGGGTCAAGGAGATTGATGAGCAAATGAAGGGATGAATGGAGTGACAGTATCACAAGCTACGACTGCGAAGCCCTACTATGTGCCAGGGCTTTACATACCCCCTACCGTTTCATCTTCCACCACCCCTGGAAATGAGTGCTATTGCCTTCTGCCGCATCTACAGTTGCAGAAAGGGAGACTCAGGGGGTGGGGGGGGGCGTAGAGTGACACGCCCGCCCCTGTGTTCTATATCCCCTATTTTGCCCCGGACCAAGGAACCCCCATGAGCTCGGGCACGATTCACCCCTGCATCTTGGTGTCTGGACCATGTCTCAGCAGAACGTCATGCCAGGTTTTCGTAGGGAGTGGACATGGAACCTGCGTGAACAGGAGAAAGCTCTCACTGTGGGACCCTGCGCAGGGTCCCTGCTCTTTGTCAGCTAGGACACCCCACTTGGGGATCAAAAGTGGACCTCCCTTCTCGAGCTCGGGGCCGTGTCTTGGAGAAGACCCGTTCTGAAAAATGTTTCATTTCGGAGTTTATGCAAAGCCATTTGAATCTTTCTTAAGGGTCTTTAAAGTCCCATTTGCAAAATGTCTCCAAAGTATTTCATTTTTATTTTTTGGACTTGGTAGTACTTTCCCATGTCTTACTAGTCAAAAGGAGCAAAAGGGGACAGCAAGTCTCCTTCCCCCTGCTCCAATCCCAGCCCCCACACAGACTGCACATGGTTCTGCAGCTTGCTTTTCTCCGTGAATCATGCATCTTGGAAAATGCTCCGTGTCTGTACACCAAACACTTTCTCGGGACCCCTTCTCAGCTGCGTGGCGTTCCATGGAGCGCTCTGCTATTATATCTGAAACGGGTCTCCTACAGAGGTTTAGAATGTTTCCAGTTTTTTGTGATCAAAAACACCGGCTGCAGGGAACAGTTGTGTGCCACACACACTTATTCTGCACGTGGGTGAGACTAATCAGAGAATTAAATCCTTGAAAGTGGCTGGCTGAGCCCGGGGAGGAATGTATTTTCATTCTGATACATGTCATAACTCCTCTTCTATAGGGATTGGGCTATGTCCCTCCCCTAGGAAGGCAGGAGGGAGCACCAGCTCACCCACAGCCTGGCCAAGTCCCCGTGGCTTCAAAATCTGGCTCTCTGCTGCTCAGGTAGGTCAAACACGGTAGTTCTGTGTGATTTTATTGTCATTTAATTTGAGAGAGGTGGACTGTCTTATCTGTTCTGTGCGTAAGAGCTATTTGGAGTTCCTTTTCCAGATGAAGCTTTTTTGCTGTCCGGGAGCAACCCCGAGCGGAGGAAGCAGATGCAGATGAGGGGGTGCATCTCTTGCATGTTGCGCATCTCCCTGGGAGGAGTGGGATGTGCTCCACGGGGGCCACGCGGGAAGCGGCCGCCTGGTGGAAGGTGAGGTTTTGAGTTCCCACTCCTGCTTCCTTTCTCAGCCTTGGGTTCCTCTTCTGTTGACAGTAGGCATAATAATAAAATCTACTTCTGAGGGCGGGATGGAGGATGAATTTAGGTTTGTAACTTGAAATGCCCGATAGAGTTCCAGGCTCCGACTTAGCGCTTAAGAGATGGATGTTGAATGAATGAATGAAATAGATCTTACAGCAAAAACCTTTACTGAGCTCTTACTGTGTCTAAACTCTCATGTATTATTAAAACTGAATTAAACCTCACAGAGACACCATGGGAGATACTCTTCTTATCCCCTTTTACAGATGAGGCGCACAGAGACGTACAGGACTTCGGCTAAGGGCTCAGAGCTGGTCACTGGTGGAGATGACATTTGTGCCCTTGCTGTGTGGCTCTTCCCTGCCTCTTCCCTGCCCTCCACCCTAGGAGAGGGTGCCATTATCAACCCCCATTCCAGTTGTCCATCGCTGCGAAACTAACCTCCCCAACCTCAGGGACATAAAGCAACACCCATTTTATTATGTGTGTGGGTTCTGAGGACCAGGAGTTCAGGCAGGGCAGAGTGGGGCCAGCTTTTCTCCACTGGGGCCTGAGCTAGGAAGACTCTGCAGCTGGGGGAGGCGGATTTGCTGTCCCTCCTCCCAGATCCTCTCCTCTGCAGGCAGCCTTCTTGCACCTTGTAATTGACTTGAGTACAGACCCGAAAGCTCCAGGGACAAGGCGGAGGTGTTTATCACCAGCACCTAGCACAGTCCCAAGCACACAGCAGCTCCTTTGTGCGTATTTACTGAATAGATAATGAGATGAGACGGGTGGATCTTGAATGGCTTTAACTTGAGCCTCGGTTTCCTCTTCTGTAAGTGAGCTTGCAGGCAAAGCTGCCGCAAACTTCGGGAGATGAAGGGCGGGACAAGGCCCACACGCAGGAGGAAGTGAGAAAGATGATCTGTGTGGAAGGGAGAAAAGCAAAGGAAATGAGCTACTGCCCCTAAAGCACCTAGCCGGCTCAGTACATTTAAGACATTCTTATTATTGATCATCATGATCATTACTATTATTTTGTTATTACAAGAATGCACATTTCCTGAGTCTGATGGACCACACAGGGTGGTTTGAAATGTTCCTATAAGTGAAAAACGGACAAATATAGCTCCACGAGTCACTGGGGGCCGGGAGCCAGGATGTCTTGGCAGGAGGTCAGGAACTGCTGCAGTCATGGTGACTGGCTGTGGGATGTGGGGTTCGGAGCCTCCTCCGAATCCATGTCCCCTCTGTGCCAGGGAGGGCCTGAGTCGTGGACCCTCGCTGCTGTAAATGCCACTCGGCAGAAGCCACCATCACAACGGTGGTTGTTCAGCCTGAGGCGGGAGGCAGTCTCCCCTTGTCTTCCCTACCCCCACCCGCCCTGGTGGGAGAGAAAAGCCAGGAGCCCCCCTATTTCTGAAAAGTGCCCGGTTACTAGCCCTGCCGCCGCACCTGTCCTGGTGGGGCAGTGCCCTCTAGGGACAGGAGGTGGGAAGGACATGCAGGGTGGGGGTGTGCAAGCGTCAGGCAGAAATGGAGACAGAGCAAGCTCTGGGGTGGGGTGTCTGCCTGCGGAGGGGGACCTCGCGTGGCCCCTGGAGCCAGGGTGGGAGGCAGGGGGAGGGTTGAGCAGGGAGCTCTCAGCACACGCCAAGCCGTGTTTTCTTCCTCTGGAATAGCATCTGGCTGGCAAAAAGTGTCCCTCTGGGCTCTGTCCCTCTTTGGCTGGGTGACCCTGGCCAGTTTCGGAGATTCTCTCTGAGCTTCACCTGTAAGAGGCACTTAGATGGGAGAGCCTCCTTCCCAGTCAGGCAGCCCAATCCTCCGGAGAATGTGGGAGAGGCTGGGATGAGAAAGGATTAGAGCTGGATGGGACAGAAAGTCTGAGATCCAAAGTTTATAGGAGGAGCTTAGGCCCTCAAGAAACTTTCTCTCCTCATTTGAAACCATTAAAAAAAAAAAAAAAAGACAACCTTGTCCACAGCCCTCATCTGGAGACAGAGGACCCGGGCCCTGAGGGAGAGAAGCTGGCCAGGGCATGGCAGGACAGGAAGCTTCCACTCCCATCTTGATTTCTTAGAATGGTGGACTTTAGAACCTCCAGCATCCTAGAATTCAAATCTCACCAGAAACCAAAATAGAGAAGAGATACACACATGAAACTCTATAGAATCAGATTGTGGAGGCTTGCGGTCAGAAGCAGAAAAACGGATGCCTCAGACTTAGGCCCGGAGCACTCTGCAGCTGCAAGTCACCCGAGAGAGTCACCCTCTCCACTGAGCTTGTCCTGGAATGAGCAGTTAGCTCTCTCTGTCTGCCCCCAAACTTGTTCGCAATTAGTAGGCCTGGGGTAGGACGCTGAAGTCTGAATTTTTAAAAAGAGCCCCAGAGGATGCTGTTGGGTCACTCAGATTTGTGCAACGGATATCATCTAGTCACGCCTCCTCATCATCCATCACATTGGGAGGGACTGAGGCCCAGAAAGAAAAAGTGACTTGGCCTAGAGCCCGCAGAGAGCTGGTGCCAGGCGGGGGCCCCCTGTGCCGAGGCCACGTTCACCAGCAGCCCGGGGGATTCAGATGGCTCCTTGGGACGGTGACTCCTCTTCAGTGTCCCTGGCCCCTCAGACATGTCATCCAGAGCACAGATGGGTTCCTGTGGCCACTTCTGTGATGCATGGGGCGCAGAGGCACTGGGGGTGGGGAGCACAGCTCTGCTGTCTTCTGCCTGTGGCTAAGCCCCCTTCTTGAGCGGAGCCTGGCTGTGGGGGCTGAGGGTCCCTCCTCTTTTTTCAGCACCCCCTTTGTCCCCAACCCTCCCCTCGTCCGCTCAGCCCTGAGCATTCCAGGGAAAACCGCCCCACATGGTTTAGATTCACTTATTCCGAACTCATCAGCGTCATGGTTTTATAACACCCGCCCGATGCCCAAGAAGCACTGGCAAATTTCTTTTTTCTTTTCTCTTTATTAAAAAAAAAAAAAAACTGAGGCCTTGAAACAACAACAATAGAGCATTTCAGAGGCACAAACTTTTGCAGAGGAGAAGCTGGTGGTCTGGCCAGGCGAGGAAGGGCTGCAGCTGTCCCCAGGGAGGCGAAGGGGGCGTGGGAACGAGGGCGGGCCTTGGCGGGGGTGGGGGGGGAGGGAAGGGGTCCAAGGGGTTGTGTGGGAGAGAGGGGGAAGCCTGAGGGTGGGCACTTTCTTGGGGGGGGGGTGCTCCCTTCATCACCTTTAGCCTCTCTTCCAGCCTGCAGACAACCCTTCCCCAAGCCACCCCGGGCCCCCTGGGCCTCGGCCTCTCAATGCTCCTAGCTGCTAGACCTGCTGGGTTCAGGCCAGCCCGTCGTGCCAAGGCAAATTGGGAGCACCCCTTCCTGGGGACGCAGGGAGGCCAAGGAGGAGGGGCTAGGTACCGTGATGGTGGAATGACAGGCAGTGAGAACAAACAGACTTCTGAGCTAAGTATTACTTGAGACTCCCCGATGTTCATCCCCCCCTGGTGCGGGGGTGTCACAGTGAAATGCAAGTGCTCAGGGTTCAGTGGTGGCGTGTGGGAGTGGAGAAATCTTCCCTTGTTCTGACCCTTCCCTTGCTCCTTCCTTCCTCACCTCCCCAAAGGCCCCCAGAGTGTCCTGTGGATCTGCTGCGCTGGGCAGTCAATAAGTAGAAAGCGTAGCACCTGGATTTTCTGGGTGACCTTGGGCAAGGGGCCCCAGTTTCCCCAGGGGTACAAGGGGCAGGAGGCTCCAGGGTGGGGAACAGAGCTGCTCGGATAATCTCAAAATTCCTTTCAGCTGTGATGGCCTCCTCTGGGCTGGGCCCGTGGTTCCCCCGGGGATGACAGTCCCATCGGATGCAGTGCTTGGGCCCCCAAAGGACATGGGAGTACAGTCAGCTTGGGAAGTAGGGGGCAGGGAACCACGAGGGAGGGCAGTCACGGAGCACTGAGGGCAGACTCTGTGGCCACAGGCAGGCTCAGGGCTGGCTGTCCAGCCAGAGGCCACATCTGTGTCCACACAGGGCACGGGGAGCCCCCAGAGCCTCTTCTAGGGGGTTCCCACAGGAACCGGGGACGGAGGGCTGCAGAGATGGCCACCAGGGATTGGTCTGAGCAGGGGGCACTCCTGGGTCTCCTCTGGAGCAGAAGCAGGGTGGTCAGGACTCTGGCAGCCTGCCTGGATCATGGCCTGGGCCCCGCCCGTGGAAACCCCTTCTCTGCGAACGTGGGGTCAGGACAGGGTCAGGGAAAGCCCTAGAGAAAGATGTTTGCTTTCTTTGAGAAGTAGAGAGAGCAGCTGCGGACAGAGCGAGACACAGAGGGTTGGTCTCTCAAAGTGTGCGTGCTAGAGCGTGCGTGTGCGCGTGCGCGTGTGAGAGAGCGACGGAGAGAGCGGGACAGGGAAGTACAGGAAGGAAAACAGGAGAAAAGGAAAAGAAAGGCAGGCAGATAAAAGGTTTAAAGAGAAGGAAGGGAAAGGACGGGAGGGAGGAGACACAGAAGAAAGAGCAGGAATAAAGGCGAGAGCAGGAAAGGCAGGACACAGGGAGGAAGCGGAGGGTGGGGAGAGAGAAGGAGCGGAGGCGGAGGCAGGAGGGGGTGGTGTGGGGCAGAGGCTGCAGGGGGCGGAGAGGGGGGAGCTGCAGGTTTGGGGTGGGGGGGGGCCTCCTCAGGCTGGTGGGCGGGGCCTCACGTCCAGCGTGCCCTCCAGCCTCCTGTCCTTGCGCGGGCGCCGGTCTCTGCGGCCCTTCTTCTGGCCGGGGTTCCTCTCTGCACCGAGAGCACAGGGCATTGTTCAGCGCGGCCCGGGGAAGCCCCTCCAGCCACGCGCCTTTGAACACTCGCCCGTCGCTGAACATCCCCAGGCTGCCGGCGTGGGGCCCATCACACGGTTTACTTGGGCTTTCCTAAGAGTTGGTCCCCTCTTGGGAAGTCGCGTCTCTGTGCTCCGACCAACCGACCGTAGCCCTCACTTTTGCCCCGACTCAGCTAAGTGTTCGCAATGTGTGTTGAGCCCAAGCATGGCCACGTGGGGAAGTTTCTTTTATTTCTCTTTTATATGACAGGGCACTCTACTGATTTTTTTTTTTAATGACCTATGCAAGGGGATTACGTTATCCGTGAACTCTGGAGTCATAAAGAGGGCGCTCCGAAATCCTTGTTATTAAAAGGGAGGCGGGGGCGCCTGGGTGGCTCAGTTGGTTAAGCGACTGCCTTCGGCTCACGTCATGATCCTGGAGTCCCGGGATCGAGTCCCACATCCGGCTCCCTGCTCAGCAGGAAGTCTGCTTCTCCCTCTGACCCTCTTCCCTCTCATGCTCTCTGTCTCTTATTCTCTCTCTCTCAAATAAATAAATAAAATCTTTAAAAAAAAGGGGGGGGAGGCGGTCATTCTGAAAGGGCAGAGAAGTCTTAATGAAGGCAGGCACATATCTGTCCCGTAGCTGGGACTGACCCCCGGCAGGGAAGCCTGCCTTTGAAAGGACACCAGGGAGGGCAGGACTTAACCCACAGGGAGGTATGGTTAATCTTGGATTTTCAGCCGCCTTACGGGTGTTATTTGGGTAAGCTATGTCCCCAGCCCCCCAGCGTCCTCCGGGGGTCCTGCCTGCTGCAGCCCCGAACGCCGCCTGGGGCTCACCTGCTGGGCAGGGCCTCTGGATGGGACATTTCCTTGACTCGGACAGCACCTGGCAGGTTGCCAGCTCCTCCTGCCCGGCCCTGCCGGCCTCCCGCACCCGGGTCTCCAGGCCCCAGGCCGAGCCGCACGTCTTCCCGTTGTGCACGCAGGGGCTCCAGCTGCCCCAGGGGCCCAGCTCACATTCTTCTGTTAGGTGGAGAGAGACAGACAGACATACAGACAGATTGGGTCAGCTGGCAGAGAATGTCCTTCAAGGGCAGGTTTGGAGTGGTCCCTGTCCCCGAAGACACCAGCTCTCACGAGGAGCAGAGGGGAGACACTTGACTCTCTATTTATGAGGGCCCAGGATGGGCGCCGTACTAAAGCATGCCCGGGCCAGAAGCAGGAGTGACCGTTGGCTTTAGAGGGGAAGGCGTCCCTGAGGAGGTGACAGAGGAGCTAAAGGGAGAGGAGGAGATCCAGTGGAGTCGGAAGAAAGCAGGATGCAGGCAGGTGTGCGCAGCCCCGGCGCCTGGCAAACATGTCCGAGGGAGGGTAGCTAGAGTGGGGGCAGGGGGAAGGCTGGGAGGAGGAGGGGCAGGCTGGGAGGCCCTCAGGGCCAGGACATCGCTTTGACCTTGATCCTGCGCCTCTGATGGGCTGTGGAAGGCGGAAGCTATGCAGGGCTATTGTGAGGGAAAAATGAGGTCACGGGACAAGAAAGTTCTCAGTAGGGAACAATTTTAAAAATACACACAAAAAATATAGTCTTTCACATTTGATTCTTTCAAGAGTCCCTGAGAGGTAGGCAAAGAAGAGGGCAGCTATTAATACCCCCATTTTGCAGATTAGGCCACTGAGGCCTAGAGCAGGTAGGGGGCCTGCTAAGGGAACAGAGAAGGGGCTCCATGTCAGGACATGGCAAGTGTTTAAGACCCGGTCCGGCCCAGAAACCAGGTCTCCAGACCTGAGAACAGTGGTCCTTCTGCTAGATGTGTTCCTTTGATGAGCAGGGACTGAGCACCTATTGCATGCTTTGTGCTGTGCTGTGCACTGATTGGCAGAGGGCACAAGACAGACCTGGCTCTGACTCCCAGAGTTCACCACCCGGAAACGTCAGGCTGGAAGGGCAGGGTGCTTGGGCCGTAACGGGGGAAACACAGGCAGCTGCTGGAGCCCAGAAGAGGCATGGGTCCCAGGGGCGTGAGGGACCCGGAAGGCTTCCTGGAGGTGGAGACTCTTGACCTGAAGCTTGAAGTAGGGGTGGGGAGATTAGCCAGGCTCAGGGAGGGGCAGAAGGGAGCCTGAAAAGGATCTGAACCCAGGTCTGTCTTATTCTAGAATCAGTGCTTTTCTTGTGACCTCTGGGGCCTCCCTTGGTGATAGCAACGAAGCTGGTGTTGGTAGTGATAGTGATCGTAATAATGGTGCTCATGATGGCGTTGTGTATTGAAGGGTCCCTGTGTGTACCTGACATCACCTGTTGGGCCTCCCAGCACCATGTGACATTCTCCTATGTTCTTCCAGGTCTCCTGACACCCCTCACCAGCCCCTGAAGGGAAGGAGGCAGGACGAGGAGGCCCCCACTCACCCTGGCACTCCCGTGTGCTGGGCTGGGCCATGGTGCCCAGCGGGCAGGTGGGCAGACACTTCCCCTTGTACAGGAAAAATCGCCTCTTGCACTGGATGCAGAAGTCCTGGCTGAAGCAGCTCTCGCACGTGGCCCCGCATTCTGCAAGAGAGCCAGGGCCACCCGTGGTGAGGGTGACTGCCCAGAAGGGGGCCCTCTGGGCCTGCCTGAAGTGGAAGCGCTTTGAGCAGCCCAAGCTCTGCAGCACTGGGGGCAGGATTCAGTCTCCTTTGAAGCCCAGACCCGTGCGGGAACTGCATTCAAGAACTCCCTTCCTCATCTGCACTGAGGCTCATGGGGGCAGGTGACACGTCCAAGGTAATGTGGTTATTTGGATTTAAAGGTCAAGATTCCCTTTCTCATTTGAGCCAGGGCTCAGAGAGGGCAAGTGGCTTGTCTAAAGTCACATAGCAAATGTGGGCTGTGCGTGAGGACTTCCTGCTGCATTTCCATCAAAGCTCAAACGTGGTCATGATTTGTCCCCGATCACGATGAAAATTAGAATTAGGAGTTAGGACTCCTTTTCCCATTTGAGCTAGGCCCAGAGAGGGTGAGTAACATGCCTGAGGCCACACAGCAAACTAAGCTAGAGAGAGGTGAAGTTTTCCTGCTCTATTAGTGCTGAGCCCAGCCAGGGCACTGACTTGCTTAGGGCTTCTGAGCCAGCCTGAAACCAAACAAGTATCTCAGGGTCTGGGCTCAGGCACACACCACCTGCCCTGTGGCTGTGTTGGGGTGAGAGGTGGGGTGTGGGCCAGAGGTCTCAGGAGCCCAGCGCTAGTGCAGGATGAGGGAGGAGCCACGTACTTTTGCACCTGTTGACCTCCTGGCCGCGGACGCCGAAGTAGCCGGGGGGACAGTCGTGCACGCACTTGCCGTACTGGCGGATACCTTCCCGGCGGATGAATAGGAAGAGTCTCTGCTGGCAGGTGGAGCAGCCATTTTCCTCTGAGCAGATGACACAGCCTGTGCAGTTGCCCCCAAGACCGGTGCCCACTGCCAGCCAGACCAGGGTGGAAGGTGGGGGAAAAGGGGAGAGAAATAGTCAAACCATATATGTGAGCAGCTCGGACTGTCTCATGGGGCATAGTAACTGAACACATGGCCACCCAGACAAACCACTACATTTCCCAGACAACTAGATACAGTCATGAGACCCCAGTCTGGCCAAGGGGTATACGCTAAAGCAATGTGTGCAACTTCTAAGAAGCTGCCTTAAAGGGCAGGGGCGTGCCCTTTGTCATCCCCTTCATCCTTCCTTCCTGTTGGGTGGAATGTGAACACGATGGCTGGAACACAGACAGCTACTTTGGATCATGAAGTGGGAACCATGTGTTGAGAATGATAGAGAAATAAGAAAAAAGAGCGCAGGTCCCCAAGGAAGGTGGAACCACTATAGCAGCCCTGGGCTGCCCGTGTAGACTTACAGGACGGAGAAATCACTGTCTGTTTCGTTTAAACCACTGTTCTTTGGATTTTTCTATAAGTCACAGGCAAACTTAGCCTTCATGGAAATAGTGTGTATTTTTCAGTGTGTGTGGGGGGGGTGCGCATGCATGTGGGGGTGGGGGAGACCCTTCTCCTCCTGCTGTGTTTCTGAACAAGACTCCCTTCCTCCCTGTCACCGTCATCAAGCACTCCCAGCATCATCAAGTGTAGTGAGTCGAGGGAAGGAAACTTTTGTTGCCTCGGAGTCAGCCACCAGGAACCAAAGCTGGGAAGAAGGAGGCAGAGAATACTCTAGAAAGAGAGCCTCTCCAAGGCTCATAGGGGGTTGCTGCTATCCTGACCATCACCTGATTAAGCCGACCACTTAGAGAGAGGGGCTCATGGGAATTCGGAGTTGTCTGCTTGGGGCAGGGGTGGGTGCCTGTGGCTTTCCCTCTGTTCCCAACCCCCAAAACCAATGGAGAAGAGAGGCAGGGTGCCCCTCACAGAGACGGGGTGCCTGCAACAAGGGGTGGCCAGCTTCTCATGCCCCAGGTTGGGCATTCACTTCTGTGGCAGCCCTGCAGATCTGCCCCTTCCCATGGCTCTCTGAGCAGAGAAAAAAGGGCAGGGGAGAGACGGGCAGAGCTGGGAGGAGAGGCAGCAGCTGAAGACGGCATCCTTCACGGCAAGCACGAGGGGCTTCTCAGTGGCGAGGGCCCCTTAGAAGTAGCCGGGCTTAGATGCTAAGGCTGCGGCCTCACCCAAGCAGGCTGGTTGCTGGCAAGTGTCCCAGCCAGAGACAGCAGGGAAAACCACTGGAGGTGGGGGCTGGGGAGAGTCAGAAAGTGACCGGGGGTGGGGAAGGACCGAGCAGCTTCTTAGAGGCAACTGGGGACACATGAAATGGTTCCATGTTTATACCCAATTAAGGTCAGACTGTTTAATAAGCCAGTTACATACCTTGGCTCCCCTGAGCCCACGGCCACCCAGCATGGGACATTCTCGACTCTCCAGGTCTGCTCCCCAACTTTCTGTTTGTGCCTCATCTGCCTTTTAGAGGAATTGCCCGTTGTGTGAGGACCTGGAGAAGGGCAAATCCTGGTGCCCCTCCCCCAGAACAGAAACCAGGGAAGTTCATACCTTCTTCAAGTTGGCAGTGATGGGCCTTGACCAATCAGATACTCATTCCTGTGACCCCGAGTCCTGGGAGTTGGACAAAGTGAGTGAGGGGCTATGTGGGGATGAGGGTCACGGTGAGGTCTGTGCAGACCAGTCTGGGGCCTTTTCTGCCTCCCCTCCCTCCCGCTCTGGGATGGGTCCTGCCATTTCTCCAAGCCTGGTCTCCAGCTGCCTGGATCCTGTGAGCCCCCCCTCATCCTGCTGATAACTCCCATTACTGTTGCTTACACCCAAGAACCTTGACTGATCCAGCGGGCTCGCTAATGCCCCTGGGAAGAGAAACGGCCACAGAAGAGCAGAGGAAAGGTTTGTGTGTTTCCAAAGCTGTAGCCCCTCAGGGATCTGAGGGCAGAGAGAGAGCGTGATGTCGTAAGAGGGATCCCCAGGGCCAGAGAGAGAACATCAGCTGAGAAGTTAACAGAGCCAAGACCAATGGGAAAAAACAGGTTAAATTCTAATAATACAGAGGGGCTGGCAAGGAGGAGAGGAAACTTTCCCTTCTGATAGGAGTGTAAATAAACCCTGGGGAGAAATCCAGCAACATCTAGTAAATCTGAGGGTGCGTCTTTTTCTGAACATAGCAATTTGGCTTGTGGTCGAAACCCTAGAGCAGTGCTTCTCAAACTCTTGTGCCAGCCTCTCCTACAGGTCTTGTTACAACACACAGCGCTGAGTTTCACCCCGAGTGTCCGCCTGTCCGGCTGAGTGGACCTGAGACTCTGCATTTCTAACAGGTTCCAGGTGATGCTGCTGCTACTGATCCGTTGACCATGCTCTCAGAGCCACCGGCACAGAGAAACTCTTGTGTCTGTGCCCAGAGGAACATGAGCAAAGACGTTCGCTGCAGTATCATTTAATAGCAAACAAGTATAAAAACCTGTCTATCAAAAGAAGAGAGAAGCTCACTGGGGTGCAGTCCCGTACCCCAGCCATAGCCACATATACAACCCACGATACATGACTGAGGCGGAGGTGCAGCTGACCTCGTGGATACATCTCAAAGACAAGGCTGACAGCGAAAATGCAAATTGCACAATGAAATCATAGAGGAAGAAGCCATTGGTATAGAGTTCAAAACCCTGCAAAACGATACTCTGGGACATGTATGATACTTAAATTTGTATTAAGAGTAAAAGACATAAGGGACTGATAAACACCGAATTCAGGATGTGGTTCCTCCGGGGCAAGAAGTAGGCAAAAAGGGATTCAGGAAGAAGTCCTCTTGAATCTGTAATATTTCGTTTCTTAAAATCTGAGGCAAATATTAAGATGGCAAGATTTCAGCAGGTGGCTGGCAGATATGCAAATGTTCATTGTATTTTTTATTCTTGACTGTAGGTTTGAAATATTTTACGATAAAAATATATTTACAAAAATATCTAGCCTCTATTGTGTGTGTGGCTTGGGGGAGGGATTAGGAAGGGGAGGGGACTATCTTCTACTTCTACCCCTTCTACTTCTTGCCCCAAGCCCCGGCCCATCCTCAAGCTGGGGTTTTGGGCAGGAGAAGGTGAGAGAAGTTCTGAGAGCAGTGGAGACCTGCAGCCATGAGCACTATGTTAGTTATACCCCTAGGTCTGTTCTCTCCTCAGTAAGGGAACCCTTAGGTTTAGCGGAAGGCATGCCTTCCAAGAACAAAGACTACACTTCCCAGGCCCCTTTGCAGAGGTATAGGGTGTGGTGCCTAAGTCCTGACCAGTAGGCTTCAAGTGGGAATGTCCTGTGCCACACTCAGGGAATGACCTTGAAAGAAGGGCAGCTCGGGTGCCTGGGTGGCTCAGTTGGTTAAGCAACTGCCTTCGGCTCAGGTCATGATCCTGGAGTCCCGGGATCGAGTCCCGCATCGGGCTCCCTGCTCGGAGGAGAGCCTGCTTCTCCCTCTCCCTCTGCCTGCCTCTCTGCCTACTTGTGCTCTCTCTCTATCTCTGTCAAATAAATAAATAAAATCTTTAAAAAAAAATAAAGAAGGGCAGCTCTATTCTCCTCCCCTTCTTCCTTTGCCTGCAGGATTGTGGACTCAGAAGACAGAGCCAGGGCCGATGCAGGGGGCAGAGGGACCTGGCAGAGAGGACGGCCATGCTAACCCAGGGCTGTCTACCTCAGATTCTTGTATAGGAGAGGGAGGAAAGTGCCACCCCTCTTGTTTAGGTCATTGGGCCTTTCTGACAGGTACTGAGGACAGCATGAGAATGACTGATGCTGTGGGGTCTTCAGCCTCACAGGTGGGCACAGAGAGATGTCGGTGGAGACCAGGGTACCTCTCCTCAGTGCCTTGGTGCTATGTAATCCTGGGGGACCTGAGATGTGGCCCCACAACAAAGGGCAAAGGGACCCTCAGTTGGCTTGAGATGATCTCTGCCACTTGGCAGAATAGGAGTTCAAAGTAGAAATTACGTTCAGTTACAGAAAAAATAGTATTTCCTGCAAACTGAGTGTGTGGACAGAGACTCACCCCCAACACGGGTGTCCTTGCCCACTTTGCAGCCGAGGAGACAGGCTCAAGGAGGTGAGATGCGCTCCCAGGATCCTGCAGCATCAGTGGAGGCGGCCCCCCGTCGGCCAGCCCCCACTGCCCTCGCGGAGCATTTGTTCAGGGCTCCTCTGTGTCAGGCAGAGCCCGAGGCGGCGGGGATGAGCCGCGCACGGCCCCTGCCATCATGGGACCTCACAGCTGGTGGGAGGGCTGAAGCCCACAGGAGTGGCTGAATGGTAACCCAGATGGGACAAAGCAAACTCTTTCTAACCGGTCTCTGGGAAGAGCTTCGGAATCACTCAGCCTGACCCCTGCAGTTGCACTGGGGATCCTGAGGCCAGAAGGGGTGGAGCCTTCCCCACCGTCAGGTGGCCAAACAGCATTTAGAGCTACAGCATTATTTGTAGAGTGATATTTCGACATGCTGAAGACAAAAGAACCTGATAAGGACCCTCCCCTCACCTCGGATGGTGTCCGTGTGTGTGTGTGTGTGTGTGTGTGTGTGTACACATGGGTGTGCATGCAGGGGATGGATCTCAAGTGTCTTCTTTCAAACCCAAGTTTTGAAGAGTTCGCCTCCTGCTGCGCCCTTGGTCCTGGTGGTGGGCTAGGGTGCCCTCTAGTGCCTCTATGTTGTAATGGCACTCCTGACATAATTCTGATGGCCTCGCTCTGGCTTTTCATCACATCTCTGTAACTTGTTGGACAGAGCAATGCTATTTCTCTCCTCCCCAAGGTCATGGGTGTAGAGACTTGAATGATAATTCTATGAATAATAAGTGATGACAACTAGAGTTTGTACAATGCTTCTTTAGAAAGATCCAAATGTGATAGTTCTTAAACTTGCCTGTGTGTAAGAATCCCCAGGGAGGCTTGTAAAGTGTCGGGTTCAGGCCCAGGAATGTGCATTATAATAAGTCCAAGATAAATGTAATAGGCATTTTGGATGTGTCTTCCTTGCTCACCATCTCCTTTCCCTGACAACCAGACCTGGCAACCATGCTTGAATTGCATGACCCTGTCCCCTGGCCAATGGTGGACAGACTGAACTAGGGACTGATGGCTCTTCCTGGCTGGGCCAATTAGACCATCTTTCTTGAGAATTTTGACTTTGGGCCAACAGACAATGGTCTGGGTTGGCCTCTTGATCTAAGGACATTTGCAGGAGGGCAGGGTAGTGCCCATGTGTGAGAAGCTTAGTGGGCACTAGCATCTGTGGCCCCTCTCTTTGCTAACAGAGACCCCATCCGTCTGCACTCTCTGACTTTGAGGTTCATGTGGAGTCTCTCCAGCCAGATGCACTTCACCCCAGGTCCCCTTGACCATAGTGGCTGGTTCAAATATAGGCATATGTCTCAGCAAGAGCAAGACTTAAGACTTGGGGGGGGAGGGGTTTAACAGGTGTGTGTGTGTGTGTGTGTGTGTGTGTGTGTGTGTGTGTGTGTGCGTGCGCACATGCACGTACATGTATTTTCTTTTCCACTCTGCCTGAATTTGGGAGGATGCAGACAGAGCTGGTGGGCACCACATGATGGGAGGGTGCCTGAGAATGGAGACCACAGAGCAGCAGCGGCACCAAGAGATTGTGTTTGCACCTGGATGCACCCCTGGGAGGCCCATAAATTCTCTTCTTTCCTCAAGTCACTTTGAGTTAGGTTTCCTGTCACTTGCAACCAGAGACTCCTGACTAATATACAGAAGCACAGAGAGAAAGAAACACATCATATGCAGAGGGAGTAAAGCAACCAGAAACCTCATGGGCCCCAAAAGATAGAGTTTCTGACCATCATCTAAGCCCAGGCTCCAGTTCCCTCAAGGCCAAGGGGCTTGGAGCCCCAGCCACCCACCCTGCCTACCATGGCTCCCCAACGGGCCCTGGGTTTTAGGGAGCACGATTTGAAAGCCCCTGGCTTCTTTTACACCCCAACTGTCTCCTGGCCTTCATCACTGGCCTCTCCCCAGCTCAGATGCACATTTCTAAATGAAAGCATTTGAGCTCTACTTACAACCCCCTGGGTTTTCAGGGGGCATCAGAGGGGATGGCACTTCATGTGATTTCCTTTATCAATTGTCTCCCCTGATCACCACCATCCTTCCCCATTCAAAATACCAGGCCCCAAATACATGGCCCTGTTTTACTCCAGCATTTGGATGGGTTTGGAATGACATCTGAGTCACTTCCTTTTTCCCCAAGAAATGACAGTGGAACGGATCACATCAGGCTTGGCAGTTTCCAAAGGGACGCAGGCTTATAACAACTCTGAATGCATGCTCTAGCCCGGGGTTGAGTGATCCATTCATTCATCCATCCATGCATCCAACAAATATTACTCTGTGCCAGGTCCAGTGCGAGGGGCTCTATGAGCTTTGGGGGGCAGCTGTGTGATCATGGTCAAAGTGCTTTAGCTCTCTGGGCTCACTCTAGTGTAAAAGGGAGTGGTAAGGCTTATCTTGCAGGGTTATTATAATTAAAGGAGACGGTTCCTGAAAATCTCTTGATTTTGAGCCCAGCACAAAGCAGGCGCCTGATACTCTGTGGCTGTTGTTGTCATATTGAAGTGATGATCTGTTCTGTGCCCTCAAAAATCTAAGGACGTGTGTTACGGTACAGGTGCCCAGGTTCCAATCCTGGCTCCACCACTCATGGAGTGACCTTGGACAAGTATCCTCATCTCTGTGGGCCTCAGTTTCCCCATCTGAAAATCTGTGGCAGCAACTCCTACCCTCATGGGCCTTGATATGAGGTGTGTGCAAACAAATTAGCAAGTGCCTGGCACATAGTAAGTAGGTGCTTCTTTATAAATGTAAGTTCAAGTTCCTTTCCTGTTCCCTCACTGCTACGGCCCGTGATGGGGTGTCAGTCCACACTTGGACCCTCTTCCCTTTCACAGGTGAGCAAACAGAGACCAGAGGTGCTGGTGGACAGCAGGGCCCAGGGAGATGGTCTTCAGGCATGAGGAGGCCGCTTTGGTCTTGGGTGAAGGGCAGGTTTATCCTTTCTTTTGGGATCAGGGAATGACCTGTGTCTTCCTACAAGGGTTCCCAACCTTAGGGTGACCCATATCTTGAGAACAACCGCAGGCACCTCATTGCAATAGGAGCCAATGGCTCAACGTTTGCAAGGGATTTCCATATTTTTTCCATTTGGGAATTTTGAGTGGATTCAGGGTCATCTCTGTGATATGTCTCCCACCCACCTTCAGCCTGCAGAGCTTTCCTAGAGGGGGTCCAAAGGCATAGGGTGACATCTAAGACCCTGAAGATCACATGTTCTCTCACAGGTTCATGTCCTCAGCAGCCCACAGCAAGTCTGTCACTGAAAAATCCTTAATACCCAAGTCGAGACATCCAGCCCCACACTTAAACAAACAAACAAACAAAAAACAAGATACAAACAAAAAACTCTAATTTGGATAGATTGCTAACATTTACCAAAAAACAGATTTCACATAAAAAGCTGGAATTTGGACCTCTCTGGAAAAAAATCAGAGTATCTACCAACACTGGGCCTGCATTTCCATAAGGCAATAATTGATTGAAGTTACATAGACGGGGCACAGTCTCGCCAGGCTCCCCCACCATTCCCTTTAATGATCCCTGACACCGAGGGCGAAGGTCAATTGCCCTGAATTATCATCCTTGGGCCTCCTTTTATCTCACACCCACTTCATTCGCTGGTGTTAGGAGGCAATGGAGAGCAGGGGTTCTCAAATGTGGGGGGCATGCATCAGATTCGCCTTGGACTTGTTAAAACACAGCTAGCTGGGTCTCCCCCATAAGCTGGTGATTCGGTGGATTTGGGCCAGGCCTGAGAACGTGCATTGCTAACAGGTTCCCAGGTATTGCTGGTCCTGGGACCACACTTGAAGACTGGAGTAGGGTTAAGAGCCGGACTGTGTGGGTTCAAATCCCAGTTCTGCCCTTTATCCTTGCCCATGGGACCTTGAACTCATGCCTTAACCTCTCTGGGCTTCAGTTTTCCCACCTGTTAAACAAGCATCGTACTGGCTGAACTTCCAGTGGATGTTGTGAGGACCTGAGCAGGCCTGACACCGATGAGGGGCTCAGGATCATTCCTATCGCCACCTGCCATGCGTCTCTGGGAGTCTGTGATTTGGGACTTGCTTGGGCAATCAGTGCAGAACTTTTTATTTTGATGTCGACATTTTTGGGGGGTGGAGTTTCTTCCTAATTGGGGTGTGTCCAGGGAAGTGTGCCTTGCATGAGAACATCATGTGTCATGGTTGACTGAGGATTTAACACAGCTGTCCCGAAGGCCTCCCTGGGGGGGGTGCAAAGGATGGGGAGGGAGAGAGATTACTGCCCCTTGCCCCAAGGCCATGCAACCTGAGGAGGGCCAGTCCCTGCCCTGAGTCCTGCTCTGTCCCTGGGGAGGATCCAGAACCATCGTGGGGGTGTGGGGGGGGCATGCAGATAGTGCTGGGCAGTGCATCCTCAGATCCTTGCCTGGCAGTGGGGGACACATGTCACCGATGACCAAAGGAAATAAACAACATCTGGGCTCCCGCCTGTCCGCTCAGGCCACCACATGTGGGAGGCAGTCGCTGCCCCTAGAAGCTGGCTCAGAGGAGCCCCGCGGCACATCCCTGCCTGGGGGGCAGATTGCACCATCCCCAGCAAGGGATGGGCCCTGGAAATGACTCCCAGCTTGTAGTCTCCCACGGGGTGCAGGGCTAAAGGTCTCCAGCGCCCCCCCCCCAGCCTCTTCTCAGTACCCAGGGGGGAACCTAGAGGGTCTCACGTTCGGCAGAATGTTGAGGTGGTCTTGGTTTTGGAGCCTGAAAAACCACCACTTCCTGGCCGGGTGAGCTCAGATAAACGGGCTTCACTACTCTGAACCTCAGTCTCCTCTTCTGCAAAATGGGGACAATAGCAGCAACCAGCTCCCAGGCACTTGTCTGAATGACATGAGCTCATCCATGCAAAGTGCTTAGCACAACTCATGGCAGACAAATGGGCATTATTTTATTACTTGATTTCTGTGAGATGCATGGGAGGCACCCCAAAGTGCTCCCTCGAGGGCCGGGGTGCAGTTTGGAGTGTTCTTCAAGTTTCCATAGCTTTGCGCTTTGTCCTCGGAGAGCTGCTGCTGGGGTGGGAGGGCCAGGCTCGTATACTGCAAAGGAAGTTGATGATGTCCCTTCTCCGCCACTGGAGGGTGAGCCACAGGAGGGCAGGGAGAAACCACAGCACCCCACACAGACGAGTCAGCACCTTGCTTTTGCTCATCCAAATTATCCTGGCGAATACTGCGCTCACGGCCTCATTCTTTTCCAGAGCCGCTCACCATCCCACGTGGGGATGCTGCAAAGTTCATTTAAGTACTATCGTCATACCCACTTCAGAGACAAGGAAACTGAGGTTCAGGGCAGCGCTGCTGTTTGCCCAAGGGCACATAGTAGGAGGTGGAGTGGACAGTCAGACCCGGGCGGGGTGACTGCAGAAACCGAAAGCTTCGCCTCGAGGCCACACTGCCTCCCAGGTGCCAGCGTACCCCATGCCTCGTTCAATCCTCCACACTGAATAACACGTCCCCTTGTTCTCCGACTACAGCCTTGCTGAGTTCCCCGGGCTGTGCTAAGGCCTTTGCCTCCTTCCATGCCCATCTGACCTTGACTGAGACAGGAAGTTGGCCCGGCTGTCCAGTACTGCCCGTCCGGGGACTGAGCCCGCCTCTTCTGTATGTCTCCTTCCTTCTCCCCTGTGCCATGCTCAGCCCCAGGACGTGGAGCAGGTTAGCATGTGTGCATTCACGCAGGGGAGCAAACACCTGTCCCCACTGTTATTCCTTCAGGTTTCTTCCAAACTCTCTCTGAGGGATTTTCTTGGTGCCCCCACCAGGGCTTCGGGAGGCGGGGAAGTAGGCGCTCTGCGCCGCCCGAGCCACTGCTTGGGATCCAGAAGGAATCCTTTACAGACACTGGTTTACACCACGGGGCGAGGGAGGGCGGGATGGAGGGTGGGGGGGAGCCAGAGTTCACACCCACATCTGTTCTTTCCCAGCCCATGGTGATCCTCAGATTTCAATCCACGCAGAATCACCTGGCGCTGCTTATTAAAAGCAGAGGCGGGGCGCCTGGGTGGCTCAGATGGTTGGGTGTCTGCCTTCGGCTCGGGTCGTGGTCCCGGGGTCCTGGGATCGAGTTCCACATCGGGCTCCCTGCTGGGCCAGGGAGCCTGCTTCTCCCTCTGCCTCTGCCTCTCTCTCTCTCTCTCTGACTCTCATGAATAAATAAATAAAACATTAAAAAAAAAAAGCAGAGGCGCCACCACCTCTCAATACATGGGGTTGGTTGAAAACTTACGGTGCTGTGCCCAATGTTATATATGTATGAGCTCAGGCAATCTTCAAAAACCACTCTGCCAGGTCAGCCAGGGCTTCCCAACAGTAATGCTGCCCACAGAGTGCCCAGGGGTCTTGGGTTCAAAGGTAGATTTTAATGCTAAAGGTCTGGGGTGGGGTCTGAGATTCTGCTTTTCTACAAAGCTCCCCTGGGAGGCTGATGATACTGGTCCTTGACCTCATTTTAAGAAGCAAGGAGCTTGGTACTGTTATAACTCCTTGTTATACAGATGAGCCAACTGAGGCTCAAAGGCCAACCCCTGGACGGAGCGGAGCTAGACAGAGTCCCCAGAGAGCACCTTGCCCTGGGGGCCTGATGATGGATGAGAGGCCAGGGTAATATTTGGAAGGGGCAACCCAGCTCCTCTTCCCACTCATTGGAGGGCTTTCCCAAGGACCCCAAAGTTGGGGCAGTCCCAAGGTCAGCAAGGCAGGAAGGGAGGGGGCCGGGTTTGTGTGCGCCTAAGCGTGAGCATGCGGCCCGGACAGTGGTGGGTGTGGGCTGGCTGGCGAAACCCACCTCACAAGGATTCTAGTGCTCAGGGTCGAAGCATGAAGTCTTTGCCCGGTGTTGCCCCTGCCTGGCCCTCCTGCTAGGTAGTGGGGTGGACACAGTTCAGAGCAGGCTGCTTGTGCCTGGCATACCCCCACCCTCACCAAACCAAACCTCTGCTTCCCTATCCCTTAATGAGCCACCCTGACCCCGGCAGACGCATTCTGCCCTCCGTTAACCGCTCATCAAGAGCAGTCACACTTGTGTTCCTCATGGGAGCCCTGTGGGTGCAGCCAGAAACCGCACTACTCACCCTCAGAAAATCATCATTTTTTTGTAAAAAAGGATTGTTGTCGGATCCCTCGTCATTGAGCAAGCTACACATGGCATAGGAGCGGAGACTGGGACCGGTGGCCTCTCTGGGACCCATCTCTCCAGAGTTCAGCTCCCTGTTATCCATGAACATAGAATCATCATGCAGTTGTCCTGAGTGTAAAACCGTCAGAAAATCAATCTGCCTATAGCTTTGTCACAAAACCGTCTTGCGTGTGAAAGTGTCATCACGTTGTCAAGTATGTGAAATCGTCTAAGAAACTGTCTTGCAACTGTCCTACATGTAAAACGGTCACAAAGTTGTCAAGGAGATGCAGTTGCCACTCTTGAAAAAAATACTGAGAAAACAGTTCCTTTTCTTTTCCAGCGACAGGCACAGGTTTGCCGTGTGAGCGGCCCTGGACAAGTTGCCGAAATACTCTGTGCCTCAGTTTCGTCTGTATTTACCTCATAGGGCTATTCTGAGGATCAAATGTATCCTGCTCCAAACCGTGCAGAGCAGGTGCTCAAGAAATCTCCCTGTCCCTCCCGTGAATGGCGTCTCCCTGCAGCAGGTGTGTTTCTGGCAGACTAGGTGCCTGGTACACAGTAGGTGCTCAGTGAGGACTTGTTGGCTGGGAGTGGACTCAGGTTCTGGCTCCTTCCAGTTCTGGCTCTCTGTGGTTTGCTGTGTGACCCTGGGCAGGTCTCTTTCTTCTCTGATCCTCTCTAAACCTACTTGCCTTCTGTGAAGTACCCTGAGACCTGCGTATAAAGTACCTGGCAGTGCTGGGGTTCAGCCAACACTAGCTACTGATTCCCATTCCTTCCCCTACGGCGCTTATGATTCCCCATTGCTCTTTATTTGTGGAGGCGTCTCCTGGCTCTTTGGGAGGCTGTAAAACTTCAGCTCTGGCTGAATGGGAGGATTTTTGCAGCAGTTAGGACCCTGCTGGGATTATGTCCAGCTAATCTGGAGCCCCTCTGCCATATGCCATGGGAGGGGGGCCGTGCCCACTGGTCTAAACCAGGAGGTTCCCACAAGCCCCGGGGAGGATGTGAGTGGCTCCCACAAGCCCTAGGGAAGATGTGAGTGCCAGGATTCCAGGGAAGGTAGGGGAAGCTTTTACTTGTTTTATTATTTAAATTCAATTAGCCAACATATAGGACATCCTTAGTCTCAGATGTAGGGGAAACTTTCTAAGACGAGCTGAAAAGCCCGGATTCTGAAGATTAATCTGAGAAAGGTACCAGGTTTGACAGCTCTATATGCAACCTCCTTTCCTTTGTCCTGTTGAAATCCTGCACTTGACAGAGCGCAGGGCTAGGGACCAGGACGGTGGTACCTGTCTCGGCTTGGACTCAAGACTCCTTGTATGATCTTGGCAGAGTTCCTCATCGTCCCATGCCTCAGTTTCCCCAGCAGAAAAACAAAGGATTGGTCCTCATAAAGGGCTTTCAGAATATTTTCAGCCAAGGAAGCCTCCTTTTTCCCGTAATGAGATGCGATATGGGTGCTGAGTTAATAAGGCAGGTAAAGATGGAGCTGCTTTGGCTGAAACCTGGCTGGGTGTGAGGGTGAGGATCTTGAGCCCGATCCTTTTGGTTCCTGTCTCCCACTTCTGGAGGCAGCCCCTGAGGGCTTGGATCATCTCTAGGACCCCTCAAGCCCCGAAGGCCCACAATGCCAATGTTAGGAGGAGGGACGACGAAGCAGTTAGCAGCACTGGCTGGAGACAGACAGCCTGGGTTCAAACCTCAACCTCACCTCTCTGAGCCTCCGTTTCCCCATCTATAAAATGGGGATACTGTCTTCTTATGTTGTTGTGAAGGTTCAGTTAGTTGGTGTGTGACACAATTAGAACAGGGTCTAGCAGGAGGTAGGTGTGAGCAGTGTGGAGCTCCTACACGGCCAGACTCTGTCGCAACAACCCTATGAGGCAGGTAAAGATGGACGTCCTCTTACAGACAAAGAAGTTAAGGCACAGAGAAGGTAAGTAAGTTGCCCAGGATCACACAGCTGATAAGTGGCGAGCTGAGATTTAAAGGCAGGTAGTCTTAGGAACCGGTGGTTATTATTAAGTATTAGGGAGAGTCTAGTCCTCAGAACAGGCCCAACATAAGCACCCTCCTCACCTCATAAAATTAAGCCCAAGGAAGCTTTGGGCATATGATCAGGGCTCAGCCCAGAGAAATATTGGGGCCCCACTGCCAGTAAGTATCAGGGAAGGGGACTGGGTCTAAAAGTCAGGGCTGGTCCTCATACCAGACCCTGTCAGTGTTCAGGGACAGCCCCAGCCCCTCTCAGGCAGCACCCTGGGGACCAGGAGGCTCTGAGGGATGACAGAGTCGAGAATCCAGCTGGGCCTCCAGGCATGGGCTAGGCATCTTCATGGACCTGATTCTGGGTCTGGCCTCTTCCCACAGGCTCCCTTCCCCTCTCAAATCTTGGCAGAAGGGAGAGAGGCCCAGATGTGGACTCTTGTCTCAGATCTTTGGGCCTTAGGGCAAGTTCCTCCCTGTCTCTGAGCCTTAGTTTCTCCATCTGTCAAAACCCACTGCGTGTAAGGGTTCAATATTCATTTATCCATCCGTCCATCAGATGGCAATGTACCAGGCCCTTTTCTAGACTCCAGGAACATAAGGGTGAAAACAAGAAACAAAACAAGACAAACAAACAAAAAAAACCCCTCTCACTTGCTTTTATTTGATTTATCAGACAAAGTTAAAAGACAAATCACAGACCCGTTGAAACATTTTAGAAAGATGCACAATATGATTCTAGATTGGAAGGTAAATTTCCCAGGCTCTGTCTTTTTCAGCCCTCCTCCCAGTGCCATGCACAGTGCTGGGTATGCTGGGTGCTCTGGAAATGTGTGTTGGACGAATGAATGAACAGGACTTATCTCGCTGCGCCAAAACTGGTGACAAAGGGTGGAAACAGTCTCTGCGTCCTCCCTCCCCTGCCACCGTGTTCTAAAGAGAGCTGCCTCATGAGTATGAAATTGGGGCCTGATACCCGCTCCGGGGCTTAGTGAGGGGGGCCAACTATCTTGGGGGGGCAACCATCTCCTCCCCAGCCTGTGTAAGTGGATTTCTGAAGAGGAGCCCAAAAAATTGTCCTGGAGCGGCTGGGGCAGGGCTGGACACTTCCCCATCTCCCTAAACCCAGCTGGGGTGGCAAGAGAAGCACTCATCGTTTAGAGGGGACCTGAAGACCATGGAAATAGCATTTCATCCCCTGATGGATACACACTTGCTGACTCTCCCCATGTCTATTAGGGAGAAGGGGAAATGAGTGAGAGCTGCCAAAGGGGCCAGAGCAGGCCTGGGGAAGCCCGCACTGACACCATTTGGCCAATTCTCTGCCAAAGGGACTGAAGAAGGCAGCTGATCTTGATCCAAGCTGCAGATTCCCAACTCAAAGAGGCAAGAGGCTGTGGGGGCTCCAAGGGGTGGAGAGGGAGCTAGGAAGATAGGAAGAAGTAGAGCCCATGCTCCTTCCCCGATAAATCACACCCCTGCCGCAGCGACCCCACCTGCGGGGTCGGGGAGCGTGAAGGGAGGCATAGGAACGTTTAGACCTGACCCGTTGCCCTCCTGCTCACTGGTGATGGGGTTCCGAGTTTATTCAGTGCTGAGTGTTGTGAGGCCACAGCAGCACCAGAGAAGTAAGAGGCCCCTCTCCCTGTCCCCCCCCCCTTTTTCCCCCCCCAAAGGGGGGGGGGGGGGGGGAAGAGGGAGAAAGCATGACGCATCTCTCCACAGGGCAGAGAATGGAGTCAGGAGCCAGGTCAGGGAAGAAGAGAGCTTGGAATTAGACCTTTGTGTTTAAAATTTAGCACTGGGCTGGGCTTTTTAAAACCAGAAAGCTTGGAGAGCTGTTCAAATAATTAAGGACTGGGTTTTAGAGATAAAACAGAGAATAAGAGAGAGGGAGGAAAAAAAAAAAGCACATGTCACGTTTGCAACCCTCTGCTACATGTTCAGTCTGATCATTAAGCCACTTACACACAAAGTAGGCCAAAGATTGTCATTCTTAATATACAAAGAGCTCCTAGGTATCAAT
This sequence comes from Callorhinus ursinus, assembly GCF_003265705.2. Lineage (NCBI taxonomy): Eukaryota > Metazoa > Chordata > Mammalia > Carnivora > Otariidae > Callorhinus > Callorhinus ursinus. Next base: position 14,900,142 of record NW_027397100.1, read on the forward strand.
AAGAAAAACAGGAATAACCCAAGGTGGGAAAATGGGCAAAGATATTACAAGTAGAAAAAAGAAGAAGACAAATGGGCCAGAAACCACATGAAGAGCTGTCCCACCTCACTAATCATTTTCAAAACGAAGATTAAAACAAGAAGGAAAAACTACTTGTGACCTATGGGATATGGAAACTGTGTAAGGCTGAACTCATCCAGACCTCCCTTTTGAGAAGGGAATTTGGGTGGTGTCTATTAAAGTTTAAAATCTGTAGGATGAGGGTAGTAATGTCATTTTAGAGATGGTGCCCTGATGCCCAGAGAGAGGGGGGCACCTGTTTGGAGCCCCCCAGTTGGTCACCAGAGGACAGGGCTGGAACCCTGGTAACTGGATAGGTGTCTTTAGCGCTTTATCTCTAGCCAGTTGATCCTCTCCCTCTGGCCTTAGGTATAATCTGGCCCCTGGCACCTGACTTGGGAGGCTAGGCCTGCTCCGCCCCCCACTGCCCTGGGGCTGAGGATGGCTGGGGCCTTGCTGTTGCAGGTGACACCCCTTCCCCACTATATATGAGGTTCCCCATCCGTCCTACTCAGTAGTGAGGTGCACAGGATGGAGGTAGGAACCCAAGATTTGGAATCAGACAAACCTGCTCTCAAATTCCAGCTCCACACTTACTCGCTGGGACCATTATTTAACCTCAGTTTGCTCACTTGTAAAATGGAGACAATCATCCACTCACTGGGAAGCTTGTTCCTTCCTATCAGAGGCCTCTCTGTGCCAGGCATTGTTCTAGGCACTGGGAACGCATCAGGGAACAAGAGGGTCCTTCCCCTCATGAAGTCTGCTGCCTGAAGGAGAGAGCGATTATCTGCGGTAGTGACAGGGAGTGAATGAAAGTTAAGAGAGTGATGGGAGGAGGGTCTCCTCCAAGAATGGCCTCACTGAGACATAGGGGAGAAGTATTCTTGGCATTAGGGACCAGCAAGCACGGAGGCCCAGAGGCTGGAAAGAGCTTGTTATGGAAGAGGGCAGGGGCGGGGCGGGGCGGGGTGGGAGGTTAGCTGTGGCAGGTGAGGTCAGAGGGCAGACGGGCCAGC